>NC_079362.1:348524-620560 GCF_029582105.1 Oenanthe melanoleuca | reverse complement strand
ATCTGCCCCTGGAGGCCTCCAGTTAAAGACCAGATTTGATATTACCTCCTATACTAATATTGTCTTGAAAGTGGGTCAGGTTTTTTTCCTCAATCATTAGGACATCACTTCCTCCACACTGCAGTGCCTTTGGGATACGGCACATTGCCCAGTTTTTGCACAACCATGGTACTTGTACATGAGGCAGAAAGTGCAATTGCATTTCCAAATGCTAAATTCCGATGAGGAGTGGGGCAGCCAGAGCACCTGTGCAGATGCAGGCCTGCAGCTGTGACTCGAGAGCGTTTTGATTCCTGCCAGTGCAGCAGGGGCATCTCCTGTGTGACAGCTGCTCCTTCCCTGGTGCCCATGGATAGTAGATACAGGGTTCTGCAAGGGGAATGGAGCAGGGTGGGGATGTCTGCTGGCAATAGAATGCAGTGGAAAACGTTGGGAAAATATTTGACTGTAACAAATTGTGAATTCCTTTAGCTTTACCAGTGCTTAGTCCTGCATGCCGCCTTTGCAGTGATTAATGTGTGCAAGTGACTGTCTTTGCCTTTAGAATAAAGAGAGTGGTCCTGTTAAGAAGGTAGCCGGAATGCATTTGAGGGAATGACTGTGGATTTAGGAGGCTCTTGACCACCACAGGAGAATTTGAGGAATGGGATGTTCCCCAAATGACTGTGTCAGGGAGCAGAGTTGTGGCTGAGGCCCTGCCATATTTGAACCATGTTTGAGCAGGTCAACAAGATAATGAAGAAAACGATATTGTTTAATTGGGTGGGAAGTGGACCCTTGAAAGAGAAACAATGTATTGGTTAATCCGTGGCAATTCACCTTTGAAAAAGGAACAATGCATGATGGAGCCATTGCTGGCATGGAGTCAGTATCATGAGCCATTGTGGCCTCCTCTCACGCGATGGCCATGTGTGAGCTGAGCTGTACCTGGGAAAATTCCAGTCCTGAGTAGGAGACAGAAGGCCTGGTTTAGGGGTGGAGGGGTGAGAAGGACAAGATGCACTGGTTTGATCCAGGGGATGTCCTGAAAATGCACTGCCTACCTGCCCCTCCTGCTGAGCACCACACTCCAACTCCTTCTCCTGCTCATTGAATTTTAGGGAATCCAGGACTTGGTATGTGTTATTTGCTACTGCAACTAATAGAATAAATTTGTTTTGCAGCCCCTGTTGTGTTTTAGGTTTTCCTGTGAATGGGTCTCCTCCTGGACCTGTTGTGACAACAACCATCAGAGACCCTCAGGACATCCATACTCACATGACAATAAATTCTGAGAAGTGATTGAAATTTGTCAGATAATTTGGGCGATTAGTTTCAGCAATGTAGTGAATATAACTTAGTTCCATGGATACAGACTAGTAGGTGAGATTGTTGGATTTGCATGTGTTAGGGAAGTGCTTCCCCACACACCCAGTGCTGAAATAAAGTAATGCCTCCTTTATAACCTCTAGCTGGCAGTGGGGAACTGGCCTGCTTGGTAACTTTTATTTTGGCCATTTCTATTGAACAGTTATTGAAACCTTTCCCAGCCGTTTCCCTCTGATTTACCCCTCTGCCAGCCCAAGCTCTGTGCTGCAGGTGGCCTGGGTGTGTGCAGAGCAATGCAGCCCCACAAACCCCTCGGTTTTCCCACACGTGGTCATAACCTGTCCCAGGTGTGCCCAGCTGTGGCAGCACAAAGAGCCGCAGCGCAGTGGGCGCTGTGCCCTGCCCAGCCGGGGCTCTGTGCACGGAGCAGCAGCAGCGCCAGCACCTTTCAACCCGCTCCTGCCTTGGCTTCACCTGGCAGACAGAAGCCTCTGGGAATCAGCACCGCCAGTCACGTTCCCTGCTTGCAGCAGCTCCTGCTGGAGGGCAGATCCTGCCAGTTCTACTTCCAATGAGGATGAGTTGGCTTGGCACAGCCTGTTTTTTGTAGCGGGATGTGGGCCATAGGGGTAGCTTCTGTGCAAAGCTGTTAGAAGCTTCCACCACGACCAACAGAGACAATCTCGGATGTCTCTGATGATGGGCATGCTGCTGGCCCAATTAGAGAGGTCGGTAATGCCTCAGTGGTGACACATTTAAGAAGAAAACCAAAGAGTAGCCATGGGCTGCTGCCAGGGGCCGTCCCTGCCGTGGTGGCAGCAATGCGCAGCAGCCACCGCTGTCTCGGCGCAGCCCGCGGCGAGCCTTGCCTGCCCGGCCGCCCCTGCCCAGCTGAGCTGAGGGAGGAAGGCAGGGGTGCTGGTGGCAGCTTGTCCTTCCCAGAGCCCCCATGAAGAGAGGTGTTAATAGTGCCAGTGCTGCAGCAGCCACCACTGCCTGTGCCGTGGCAGCAGGGCCGCCTGGCCGGCAGCGGAAGCGTGACAAGGGATTCCTCCACACGGAACCCAAATGAGATCAACTTCTGGGCACTGTGGGATCTTGCAAAATCTTTGAATTATTAGAACTTGTTGACATTTGTTCCTACAAGCAGCACTTTCCTTCTAGTCATAGAAGAGGAGGAAGTCACCAACATGAACAAAAGTTGGTTATCCTGAAACATTCTCCTGCTGCTTATTGAATAAGTTGTCCACCTCTTTGTCCTGGTTGGGTGGATGATAACAGACTCCCAGTAGGATGTCGGCCCTCTTGGCCATTCCCTTAATTCTTACCCACAGGCTTTCATCTTCATCATCTTTCGTTGCAATTTCCATGGCATCAAAATCTTCCCTAATATAAAGAGCCACCCCTTCACTTCTTCCCCATTTCCTGTCTCCTATGAAGAGCTTGTGGCCATCCAGTGCAGTGCTCCAGCTGTGTCAGTTGTCCCACTACATTTCCATGATAGTGACTGCATCACAGCTTTGCTGTGGCACCACAGCCTCCAGCTCTTCTTGTTTGTTACCCATGCTGTGTGCATTGGTGTATATGCACCTCAGCTGGGCTACTGATTTCATCTCTAGCTCAGGCTTACCACCCTTGTGTCTGCTTCCAGGCATCCCAGCTGCATTCCCTTCCTCTTCAAACCTAGTTTACAGCACTCTCAAGGAGTTCTGCCAGTTCATGAGCTACAAATCCTTCTGCTCTTAACAGAGAAATGGAGCCCATGCGATTCCATCAGGCCAGGGGCCTCCTAGGTGCATCTCCCTTTGTGATGCACAGATTCCTTGCTCGCAAATGTAACGATACTTAATTTTAAACATAATGGAGCAGTAAATTTAGTGCAAACAGAAATGTTCTGAGACTTTTTTCAGAAGAGAAAGGAAATGGGAAACGCTAACATTTTTCTCTTTGTTTTTTTTCTACTAAAGGCATATACTTTTCTTTCTCTTATAAATCATTAACATTTTTATAATAGCCTTTCCTTGCAAACACAACCATTTCAGTCCTGTGCATTTCCTTGCTTACAACATTGTCCTTGCCTGAAGTAAGTTTCCTCTTTCATGCAGAACCACAGTGAAGAATTTCCATGGGTTTACTGAAGATGCTGGGGTAATTCTACCATTCTCCAGTTCCTATAAATTGTGGCATGAAGTTCAGTGTCCTCGTTGAAGCCCTGGCATGAAAAACTCCCAGTATGTTTAGAGGCCTGGAGACCAATCAGAATCAGTCATCAGAATGATTTTACCCATCTTTGCAAGGGATCATTTGTTCAGGAAAGTGTTTTCATTATTTTCCTGCTCTGGCAGAGGGCAGCAGTGTGATGTCATTCCAATGTCAGCTGAGGAAAGGCAGAAGTTGTCCTTCTTGCTGCAGAGGAAGATTGCAGCTGCAGTGTTTCCCTGGGCTGTACTCCAGGTAATCTCAGTCCCTGTGTCACCTGCAAGGCTCAGTCCTGGCAGCTCCAGGCAGATTTGCTCTGAGGAATTCTCCAGTGGCCCCAGGCCTTGCAGGTGGGCTTTGAGCCCCCAGTCCTGTCACTGTTTGAGGGTTTCTTGTGCCTAAGACCACTTAGATGGACATAGGATGGTGGTTTAAGGCTCAGGGTATTCTTGAAGCTGCCGAAGAAAGGCTGCAGGAGACAATTGTCCGGTCTTAAGGTTTGTTTTTTATTTTTTATTGATACAGTGTTTACGCTTGCGAGCAGCAGTTTGATTAGCACCGCGTCCAGGACGAAAGTTTGCCCACGAAAGGCAGGACTTATTTTTTGTACCTTAAACTACGTATTTTATGTTTACACTATTTTTCCAATACTACAATACCTTATTACTATGTCTAGTTTTGTCCCTAACCAATTTGTGATTCCCAGCATCCCTCACCAACATGGAGAACAAGAAGAAGAAAAAGAAAGAAGACACCACACCCCAAATTCTCCATCTTGGCTTCGTGGCTGCTAATATAAACAATCCTAAAAACTACCTTTTCTACATGCTAACTATCTAATTCACACTTTAGATTCACTTAACGGTTGCATTTCTTCTCTGAGAGAAGGCAGATGTTCCCATGGTGCAGGACCCAGTTTTCTGACCCCCCTGGCTTTATTTGGGGTTTTTTTAGGGGTTTGACAGGGGGGTTTTCTCACCCACAGAGGGTTCAGAGGGACTTTCTGGACCCCCACATCTCCCCCCTCTGTTTGCACCAAAAACACATTTTTTATAGTTGTGTCCAAAGCCTTCCGAATACAGTGAAAAATGCAAGGTAAGATAATTAAGAATAGAATAAAGAAAATAGCAATCTCCACTAAAATGTAAAACCCTACTTTTAGAATTTTTCTCCAGAAGGAAGAAAGATTAAAAAAGTCAAACAGACCATCCATCCAAGATTCAGTAGATTGTCCAATTTTCGCCACTTCTTGCCTTAACTGTTTAATATCTTTATGAATCGATTTAGAATGGTTCAAGAGGTTTATGCAACACATTCCTTTAAACTTGAGACACCCATGCCCATGAGTTAGCAACAGATAATCAATTGCTGCCCTGTTCTGAAGGGTTGCTCTTCTCACACTGCTGACATTTGTTAACATGTCACTCAGTGCGTCAGAGATAGGTTTGGTGTTTTTGCTCAACCAGCAACCCAAACGATCCAACTGAGTCAAGGCCATCCCCAATGCTACTTGGGGAGAGAATATAGCTGCAGAAATTCTCTGGGCCTTGTTCAATGTATAAAAGCTGTCATCGCAGTTTGGATCGTATTTTTTGATGTCTCTTTTTTCTCTATTTCTCAGTTTTGTCAACATTTTCTTATTAGGTGATAACAACGAAAGTCTCCCAATGCTGCATGGACCTCTAGTGATGTTTGCAGGGATAGCAGGCCAAATTCTGTCCCCACAAATGAAAAAGATTCCCCGTGGCAATTTTGCATGAACTTGGAAGGATGGTTTGCTTGAAACCACCGTGTGATTACACCAAAAAGAACTATTTTTGTAAACCTCATGATTTGGAGTAACATTTAGAGTTTTGTTCTTTGTCACTCCTGGAAAACTGAATTTAATACAAAAATTTATTCTTGTTGAACCTAGAATCTTCAATTCCTTTGGTTTAACTGAAGTCACGGGGAGAAATTTGACTCACACATGCTATCCGTCCACAGGAGTTGTCATAGCTTGCAACACCTTTGGAGGGATGTTTTTCGGAATTGGCCATTTTCTCACGGGCAGTCCGACCAAACATGTTGAAAATGGTTTCCTTGGTTTGGAATGTGTCAGACAGATTGTGTCCAACCCCGCTGCGTGAGCCAAATTTTTCCACACGTTTGCTCTTGGTTGCATTATTGGTAATTTTGTTTCGATACCTAACATAACTGACAAAAAGATAGAATACAAAATTACATAGAAAAACATGGTGAATTTTAAATCTTTAAGTTCTTGTCGTTTTGTCTGAAGACGAATTCGCATCGCCTGCTTGTGACTCGGTCTGTGCGTTTCGTTCTTCACTCCCTGAGATCAGTCTCTGCTTGCGTTGTTGTTGGGGCCCGATATGGTTTGACACACTTTGCAGGCACCCACTTCAATCCTACATCTGTGGAGACACAAGCAAAACCCTTTCCTCAAGTGATTAATTTGAACGGTCTCTTAATTTTTCCCTGATTCTAAATTTTTTGTCATCACTAAAGGATTTTCCTTTAGCTTAGCTCTTTTATTATTCATAAAATGTCTTATGATCGGCGGAGTCGGTTTTGAGAATGAGCCATTTAGAAAGTTTAACACATACAACGCTTTGTTCAATCGCATGTGAGGCGTAGCCTCTGGCTCCCCCTTTTTTTGTTTTTCAAGGAGCGTTTTTAAAGTGTGATGTGTTCTTTCTATAATTGCCTGTCCTGTTGATGAATGAGGAATGCCAAAAGTATGTTTGACACCCCACCTTTTTAGAAACTTGTCTAAAACCTTACCTATGTAAGTTGGACCATTGTCTGTTTTGATCTCTTGAGGCACGCCTAAAGATGCAAATGCCTGTAGAAAATGTCTACACGCATGCTGTGCCATCTGTCCTGTATGCAAGGAGGCAAAAATTGCACCTGAAAAGGTGTTAACTGAAACATGAATATTTTTTAGTTTTCCAAAAGGTGGGTACTTTGTAACATTCGCCTGCCATAATTGAAGGCTTTCCAATCCCCGTGGGTTAACTGCTCCCATGGAGATTGGTGGTTGCACCATCTGACAATCAGGGCACGTTTGTACGTTTTAGCTTGTGTTTTGGAGAGTTGGAAGGATTTCATCAATGCTTGTGCATTTTGATGGAAAAATGCATGACTGATCTTTGCTTGTTGGAAAATGTCTGGTAAAGTTTGCAAGACAGTCATGGTTAGCTTATTTGCTCGTGCATTTCCTTTTGCTAGAAATCCTGGAAGTGAGGAATGCGCTCTGATATGTTTAATAAAATATTTTTCTGTCCTGCTTTCCAACAATGTTTTCATGCATGACAAATATGAATATAGAATATCGTTGTTGGTCTTTCTTAAAAGTGATCTTTCCAATCTCTTGACCACATTAGCTACATATTGTGAATCTGTAATTAAATTCAAGGGTTGTTGAAATAATTTAAAAACTGACTACTGCAGCCAATTTAACAATTTGCGGTGATCTCTGCACTATTTGTACATCTGATTTCCAATTTCCTGTAACTGAATTTTGCTACGTGATTGCTGACTTTTCTGTCTTTCCTGAACCATCAGTGAATACCGTGATCCCCTCCAATGGTTTTTCACTTGCCCTTGGTTTCTCTCTAATTTTTAACTTCACTTTCAACAATCTGTGACTCGGATAATGAATCGAACATTTACCTGTGTAATTTAACAATGCTATTGCCAAATCTTGTGACTTTTGAAATGCCCAATCAAAATAATCTTTTTTTAAAGGTATATAAATTATTGAAAAGTCTCTGCCCGTCATTGTCATTAGCCTTGCTTTTGCCTTCATGATTATTTGTGTCGTCATCTCCAAGGTTGTAAGAATTGTTCTTGGAGGCCTGTAAGGTAGAAAAACCCATTCTATAATTAACAGAGGGTCCTTCTTGTTTTCATCCCATTGAAAAATCAAACTATACAGCTGTGTTTCTTCTCCCAACACTGCCAAATGGAATGATAAAGAGTCTACATATCGGTGTGCTTGTCTTTCCTGTATAATTTTCGCAATCTTCTGTAAGTCTTCTTGTGCCTTTGGTGTAAGAGTTTTGGGTGATTTGATGTCACTGTCTCCTCTCAGGAGATTCAAACAAGGACGAAAGTTCCTCATTGGTGATTCCTAAAATTGGTCTCATCTAGTCAATTTCTCCAATGAGTCGTTGTAGATCTTGTAAATTGCAAACTCTAGAGCTGATTTCTAGTTTTTGTGGTTTGATCGTTTGTTTTGTGATCTTCCATTTAAGGTATTTCCAAGGCGCAATTTCCTGAATCTTCGAAACACTGATTTTAAGTCTTGCTTTTTTTACTTCTTCTGTTACACAAGCGCAGACCTTTTGCAGTTCTTCCTTTGTTGATGCTGCAATGAGTAAATCATCCATGTAATGGATTATTTTTGCTTCAGGATATTTTTCTCTTGCTGGAGCCAAAGCTTGCGCCACATACCACTGACAAATTGTTGGTGAGTTTTTTAGTCCTTGTGGTAAAACAGTCCAATGATACCTTTTCATTGGCTCTTCTCTATTCAAACTTGGAACAGAGAACGCTATTCGATAGGCATCATCTTCATGAAGTGGTATTTTGAAGAAACAATCTTTGAGATTGATGATCACAAGAGGCCACTCTCTGGGAATCATCGTGAGTGATGGAAGTCCTTGCTGCAGAGGTCCCATTTCTTCCAGAATTTTATTCAGCCTTCTAAGATCATGAAGCAATTTCCACGATCCAGAAGTCTTCTTCCGAATGACAAACACTGGAAAATTTCATGGGCTGTTGGTTGGCTTGATGTGTTCTTTCTGCAATTGCTCTTTCACCAAGGTTTTCAAAGCACTCAATTTCCTTTTTTTCAAGGCCCACTGATCCACCTAAAGAGGTGTGTCAGTTTTCCATGTCATTTTTGGAGTGGTGAGTGCCGCAGTGAGCCCCACTAAAAATCCACTTGAAAACTCATGTTCCATTGAGAAAGGAGATCCCTTCCCCAGACTGTAAATTGCTTCTGCACTATGAATGGACGAGTGAGAGCTATTTTTCCTCTGGGTCCTTCAAAGATGACCGCTTCTTCACTTTGCAGGCATACTGAACTTCCTCCGATGCCTGTGATCCTGCCCAGAGGTACTATTAAATTCCAGTCTCTCGGCCAGAAGATGTATGAAATGAGTGTGACATTTGCTCCCGTGTCCAACATGCCTGAAATTACTATTTTTCTGTCTCTGTGTGATAATTCACAAGTGATGATTGGCTTTTCTTGAGTTATATGTTTCAACCACAGGGCATGCACTTGTACATGATCATTAAAACATGGATGATCTTCACCCATTGCTGGCATGACTTGATGTTTTAGTGGATGAGATGGCAAAGCTATTGCTTTGGCCAGCTGGGTATTTTGGGGAATTGTCAACGGTGGTTGAAGAGCCTTTGCTAAAATTGTCAGCTCCTCAAAACAGTCTGCAGAAACAACAGTTGGAAATATTATCAAACCGAAAATGCTGCATCGGTCTCTGCCTATAATTAGGAAATTTTGTCTCTTCCGACAAGGTGCTTTGAACCCTGTTGGTATGGAAGCCGATTCTTCATTTAAAAAACAAGTTATTTTTGAAGCCGCTAAAATAAATTGTGTTCCCGGTGTCAATAGCTCTCTGTCACAAAGGATGTCCCCTAGTGCCCTGCTGAGGGAATCAGATTGACGCTCCCCGACAACTGTCGTGCTTGAGTCGGTGTTGTTCCCTGTGTCACCGCCATCACTTTTGTCGTTGCGCGGTGGGGTGTTGCCGCGCTCCCCTTGGGGTTTTTTGGAACTGGAAGTGGTTTTCCATCAACATCTGTTCGAGAATAACATTCACTTGCCAGATGTCTTCCTCTTCGACATCTTGGGCAAAGCCCTGATGGCTTGTAAGTATTTTTTGGATGAGGACAGTCTCTTTTAAAATGCCCAGTTCCTCCACAATTATAACATTGTCCTTTAGATGACTTATCTTTCTTTTTAAAATTTGCAAAAACCCTCTCAATATTTTCATTCTGTGCTTGAAGGGCTTCAGCCACCTGTTCTTTGACTAGTGATGCTATGTGTTGTGAAGACACAATTTTGCTGCATGCTTCAACCATTTCTGTCAGTGTTGGCTGACCAGGAAGAGCACTGATGATCCTCTTGCATTCTGAATTTGCATTTGCAAATGCAAGGCTTTGCAGCAAGAATGGTCTGACTGTTTCTTCCATGACTTGTCTGTCCACTGCCTGTGTGAGTCTATCTACAAATGCTGGAAAAGGTTCAGACACTCCTTGCTTTATTTCTGAATAAACATCTTGTGTTCCTGCTGGGGCTACTTGCAGAATTGCTCTATGTGCTGCATCCTTGATTTCTGCCAGTACATTTCTTGGAAGTCTGGTGGCTTGCTGTCTTGGATTGTCATTTGGAGGATCCCCTGCTACTTCTGCTATTGTGAGGTTTGCACTTGCTCCTCCTTGATATCTGTTTCGCAGCTCTTGTAAAGCTCTTCTCCACCTGTTGTCCCAGATGAGCACTTGTGTGTCTGTGAGGATCAGTGACACAAGTGATCTCACATCATGTGGAGTCAAGTCATATTCTGTAAAAACTCCTTTTAAAAGTTGTTTGAAATATGAAGATCTCAAACCATAATCTCTGATTGCTTTGATTAAATCTTTCACTATCTGGTGATTTAGCTTTTGCTATTTTAGGTTCTGTCCCTGTGGATTATAATTGACTAGCATTGCAATATTACCTGTGCCAATTGCAGAATATTCTCTGCTTCTGGATAATTGCATTCTGATATTTGACCAATCGACTTCAGTTTCTTGTCCTTCAGCAAATTGCATCCTTGTGGGACTTTGTTTGTCATAGGAAACCATTTATTGTGATGAAGACAGGGATGCTGCTTCATCCATTTTCTGATCCATGGGTGCTGGCTGAGGCATGGGCTGTTGCTTGTTAGGAGCCTTCTGAGAAGCTTGTGGAAATTCTGTTCCCTTTAAATGCTGAATAAAAGCATCCACAAGATCTTTGGGGATAAGAACCATAGGACTTTCACTATTTCCCGGATCTATTGTGTATGTTGGAATGCTTTCTGAAGCTGTAATACATATTGTATCTTCTTTTTGCTGTGGTGGTTGAGGTGGTTGAACTTTTTTTCCTGTATTGGTTTGTTTTTTGTATCTGACTGCGAAATAGTCTTGCAATGTTGCTTTTTTTTGCCGCTAGGTGGCGCTGTAGCTCTAGTTCGAGACGTCTTGGTTTGTTGTTGTGGTTGCTGTGGAGACGGCCTGGGTTCCGGTGTCCGGGTACGCCCCCCAGAGGCGTGGTCACTCCTCCCCTGGCCATGCCCCTGACTGACGCGAGCGGACCCTGCCCTGCTCTCTGCACTTTCCTCGCTTTCAGGATCGCTGTCACTCCCACTCAGTCCCTGTCCCTCCGGGCCAGAGCCTTCTCCCTCTGAACTAATTCTGTGTCTCACAGCCCGCCTAGCTGAGTCCTTTGGTGGGTCTCCCTTCTGCTCTCCTGACACTTCCGGGTTAAGGCTGTCTGCGTGCCACATGACACTGCCTGAGCATGCTCCCTGCGTTTTGGCCGCACCACGCATGCGTTGTCAGACACTTCCGGGTCTGACCGGCCTGGCTGGCCCCGTCCCGGGTCCCTCTTATCTTCCCCGGGTTTGTGAGCCGCCGCAGCCTCGAGTGCCCCCGCGCCCGCCGCTTCTGCCGCCTGCCCCGATGCGAGTGATTGAGCCGCTGCCGCAGTTTCAGGAGCCCCAGGCACTGCGCTGGCACCGCGGACGGGTAAAACTGTCTCCGCCCCCTCCCGAGGGGTGGCTCCCCCCTCTTCTTGGTCTCTGGCCACCGGCACGGCTGCGTTGTATTTTGAAACTGTCCCGTGCACTAGGATTTTGACTGGGGTTCCTATTTTTCTTCCCCCATTCCCCGTGACCGCGGAACGCGTTCCCGAAGTCAGAGATGATGTCACAGGCACCAGCTCGGTTATCTCACACCCCGAGGGCGTGGAAAACAGCCTCCCCTTGCCAATTTCACCCTTAATCGGGGTTATTGTCTGCTCTGCCATCCCAGAAGTATATGGTAGAGTGCGACCTGTGTCATTCTGTCCATCCCTCCCTCCTCTTTCTACCGTTCCTGGAGTAGAATGCAACTGCCTTCCCCCTGGTGGTGAGATTGCTTTTGAGGGATTATAAAAGTAGAAATCCAGATCATCAAAATTCTTTGGAAAAATTTCTGCCTTAACTTTTTCTGGTGTTGGTGTTGATGTAGGTAGATCTAAATATTTTGGTAAATCAGATGAATTTGTATTATCTGAAGCTGAACTGCTTTGTTTTACTATTGATTGTTGATTAGAAACTTCTTCCCCAGTCTTTGACAACCCCTCTATAGCATTCAGAGGACTGGATTTTTGCAATGTTCTTGAAGATAAAACTTCAAACATTATTTTAGCTGCGGTCAAAAGATCTTTGGCCTTCATATCTTTTTTTGTGGCTGCAATATACATATTTCTATTTACCTGTTCCCAGAATTCTGGCGTATATATTTTATTTGTTTCTGCATGAGGGTATTTAAGTCTTACCCATACCAATAAATCTCTGAGTTCACTCTTCGATAAAGTAATCGGATGTGTAGAAGCTATATATGTCATTGTGGACAATATTTTTGCTTGTTCTTGGCTGAATGCACCACCCATTTTGCTATGTGTGTGTCCCTATGTGTGTCTGAGATCTCAACCAGTCTTACCAAAAACTGAGATGCCGGGACCAAACTGGATTTCTCCTGGGCTTCCGACCAGCAGATGCACAGGGAGAGGGATTCCGCGGTTCCTCCCGTCCGAGACGAGCCTGGCAGCTGGTTTTTGGCCGCTGTTCAAGGTCTCTTCTTTGCAGTTCTCTTTCTTCAGGTAGCTTCTTTCTTCAGGGAGTTTTCTGGATCGGAGCTCTTCTGTATCTACCTTTATAGATCACAGCAGGAGCCTGGACGTCTGGGGCCGACGCCCACCCAGGGACGCCAGATGTCACTGTTTGAGGGTTTCTTGTGCCTAAGACCACTTAGATGGACATAGGATGGTGGTTTAAGGCTCAGGGTATTCTTGAAGCTGCCGAAGAAAGGCTGCAGGAGACAATTGTCCGGTCTTAAGGTTTGTTTTTTATTTTTTATTGATACAGTGTTTACGCTTGCGAGCAGCAGTTTGATTAGCACCGCGTCCAGGACGAAAGTTTGCCCATGAAAGGCAGGACTTATTTTTTGTACCTTAAACTACGTATTTTATGTTTACACTATTTTTCCAATACTACAATACCTTATTACTATGTCTAGTTTTGTCCCTAACCAATTTGTGATTCCCAGCATCCCTCACCAACATGGAGAACAAGAAGAAGAAAAAGAAAGAAGACACCACACCCCAAATTCTCCATCTTGGCTTCGTGGCTGCTAATATAAACAATCCTAAAAACTACCTTTTCTACATGCTAACTATCTAATTCACACTTTAGATTCACTTAACGGTTGCATTTCTTCTCTGAGAGAAGGCAGATGTTCCCATGGTGCAGGACCCAGTTTTCTGACCCCCCTGGCTTTATTTGGGGTTTTTTTAGGGGTTTGACAGGGGGGTTTTCTCACCCACAGAGGGTTCAGAGGGACTTTCTGGACCCCCACACAGTCCCAGCCCTTTGGAATCAGTAGAGCTGGTCCTTAGGGACCTGATTCAGGCACTGCTGGACATTGGCTTTTGGTGCACGCAGCTCCTGATGGACATGGATGGTTTTGGTGGGAGGAGTTAGATATCACCCACACCAAGGTAGGCTCACCTGCAGATGTGCAGGACCAGGTGGAACATTTTGAGGAACAAAGTGGAGCCTCTTATTGCCCAGAGACGCTCAGAGCATAACTACAAGACTAAGGAAAGGGATGAAAAAGCGTCTGGTGAAATGCAAAATAAAATCAGCTGTTTGGGACCCTGAGCAAGGAAGGCAAGGAAGCAGAAGATTGTATCCTAGAAACATTCTTGTTTCTTAAGGCTATACTTTTATCCTACAGGATATACAAGTCAGAGAGAGATTAATTATTTTCTAATAAAACACTTTTACCATTTGCTTACATCTTAAAAAAAAATTTCATCTTGAATTTCAGCAGTGGTCAGTGATGTTTAAACTGCCTTTTTGCAGCTGAAAATCTGGCTGATGAGATCAAACCCAAAGGCATCTTCTCCCATACCAGCACCTGCGACAGTGATGACAGCAGGCTAGCAAGCAGGGCATGTTTTCTAGCAAAGAAACTAGTCCTTTCCTCTCATGCACCAGGGAGATTGAAGTCAGGGTTAAATGTCTCTAAAATCCTTGGCTGCAACACAGGTTTAGTCCCCCAAAGCAATAGAGAGTAATGGAGTTATTAAGGAAGTGGTTTTGCTGTCAGCAGTAAGGTTTAAGGCTAAAACCTCCCCATCATTTTCTGCTTGGAGTAACAACCCTGAAATCTCCAGGCTTTCTGTTCCAATTCTCCTCCTGTCTCTAATTTTGCACTGTCCATGCCTCAGGTGCTGATGAATTGAGAGTAAACTGATGAATACTTCAAAACTCAGCTTCCTAGGATGAATATTAACTTGTCCAATTTATAACTAACATGCTTTCATGAGGATTTCTCTTCCCATTAGCTAACTGGTTGAGAACAAAACAAATAACTTTTATTTCTGCAGAATTCAGAGTGGCCTGTGGAAGAAGATGATTTTTTCTGGCACACTTTCTTTTTGAAGGAGATACTCAGTGTGATAGGGCCTGTGATTACTGGGCTCTAGAGTAATGGTGAGCTGCCACAAACAGATCTGCTGACTTCCAAATCCTCTGTAGCTGGGTCCTGTTGTGGAAACAAAACCTCCCCTATTTTGTATGCAAGAGTGGCTGTGCAGTTGCTCTTTAGTTTATTCTTCCTTATTTGCACCTGTAATTAATAGTGGCATTCTTCTCTTCCGGTATACAAAACTTCCATAGGCTTCTAATTCTTCTTATTTATGAACCTGTGGCGATCTCCAGAACATTAGCAGGCAATTTAAAAAAGGATTTAGAGAATGCAATGAATAGGACCAGGCAAAAAGGAGCGTGGTATGGCTGAGTCCCTTCTACTGCCAGCTGTGTGCTTATGTCTTCCCAATGAGACTCTCGCCAGGCCAGGTCAACATCCACAAATCCATGAAACAGGAAATCGGGAGCCTAAATAATGAGGAGGAGAACAACCAAGATGAAGCAAGACTGAGGAAAAGAAGAATCAAAGGCCTGGTTTATGTATTCTGAGGAGCTGTGATTGCAGTTTTGGCAGCTAAAAGGCTTAAAGCTTTAGCCCAGTCTTCTTGTTCCCCTTTGTCCTGGACAAGGGGCTTAAAAAAGAGGTGCTGGATTTCGAGTGTTTGTAGGAGAATCCAAACACAGGCATAAGCTGCCAGTTTGTGAAGAGGAAGAAACTGACTGCTTTGAAGCACTCAGCTGGTTTCCCAGTTAATTTCCATGTTGAAATAACCAGTTCCATGACTGAACTGCAGAATAGTTTTAACAAACCAAAGTCCTGGCTTTGTGAACACTTTCAAATAGGTGCAGCCAGAAACTTCTTTTCAGAATTATGGACAAGCTGAATGTAATAATGGAGACAGTTCCACTGGCTCACAGCAGGTGCACCACTGATCTGGAGAAAGACTCCTCGTCTGGAGTGTGGACTGTGTGACAAACTGTCCAGTATGGAAAACAAGCATCCTTGCAGAAGCCAATATTTGAATTTAAGGGAGGCTTCATGTAGCACAGATGGAACACCACTCACTGCACCTACAACTTGCAGAATTCAAAAGGAATTTGAATAAGATGAAAAAAAGACGCTGAAAAAGCCCAGAGTCTATGAGAGCAATTAAACATGCTTCAGCAGAAATTCATCACCCGTGAGAGGTTTGACAGCAGGAGGATTAAATAATACACATGTTAGAAGCATCAGGCACAATCACTTTGAATGAACAGGAGCAAGAGCACAGGAGTCCAACAAAAAACTAGAGTTGCTCCCCAGTGGAGAAGCAGATCAAAGCCAAGTCTTACATGAAACTCTAAAAGAAAACACATAGAGAACATCTGGCCATGGACTAGACCTTCTCCTCACAGAAGGAAAGAGAAGACAACTGTGGGAAGGTCTGCATTTTATAACTCAGTCTTTATTTCAGATATCCAAACTTAAACTTCACTTTTCTATGATTTGTCCATGGAGTTGGTTGTTGTCTTGCTCTCTACTTTATTATTTCATTTGTTTTAAAATCACAACTTTGTGGATTAAAATCTCTCAGAAATAATAATAAAAAAAGAAACAACACAACATACCCTCCATCCTCCCTTATTTTGTTTGGTACAATATATTTTAAATAACTACATGACGCAGAATTAACAAAACCACAGCTGAAAGCCATTTACAGAGATCAAGACACACATGAGAAATGAAGTTTTGAGATTTATCCTAGACACTGTGAAATGCTATGGTGTTTTTATCTCTTGCAATTAAAACCTTCAGTCTTAAGGATATATCCCAGGTATCCGGATGGATGTGGGCTGTAAGACAAAACCTGAAAGAAGCTCAGGATACAGTGGCTGGTGCCAGCAAAGAGTTAAATCATCTGCATGCTAGGTGTGCAGACAGAGAATTTATCAGGAACTTTAAAAACAGAGCTGCAGAAAGTAGAGCAGTGCTCAGGGTAGAAGCAAGTGCTTTTCCAGGATCCTGTAGGGTGCCGTTTATTCAGCTGTTGTTTGACATACACGCTCAGATCGGGGCTCGAAATCTCTCGGTTCAAGAGGTTCCACGAGAACCTTTCCTAATCCCTACTCCCTCCTCAAGGAGGGAATGAGCTCCTCTGGTCCAGAGAGCGCCCTGCTTTGAATTCTGTGCACAGACATCCGGAACTTTCTGGCTGTTTGCTCCTCTCTCTGGCCGAAGAGTGCGCTGTCCTGAGGATTCGCACATCTCAGTGTGGCTTTGGTGTCAGTCGGTGCTTTCAATGTCCTGCACTTTTACTGTCCCGTCGGGAGCCCTTAATCCTTAGCACAGTTTGGGAGGGCGGGAGAGCAGCGGGAGCCGGCAGAGCCCGGCTCGGTTCGGGGCATTGTGGCATCACCTGCGCGTCCGTGGCAACCGTGGAATTCCCGCTGCGGCTCCGCGTTTGTCGCAGCTGGTCCCAGCCCTGCAGTTCCTGCGGTGCCGGAGCCGCTGCCCTCCGACCGTCCAGCTCGTCGTGCTGGAGGAGGAGCAGCATCGCCACCGCTCCAGGCACCGCCGGCAGCCTGTCCGGTGAGTTCTGCGCTTCCACTGCCGCTTGTTGCTGCTCCAGGCTTTGCCTGCTTTAACTCAGCGCCGTTCGAGTTTTTAAGATCACGTTCAGGTTTACCCTTGAGTGGTGTCTGGCACCTTCAAATGTTCTGGCACCTTCAAATAATGTCCTGTTCCAGCCCTGCCATGGCAGGGACACCTTCTGCTCTCCCAGGTTGCTGCTCCCAGCCCTGTCCAGCCTGACCTTGGACCCTTGCAGGGATGGGACAGCCACAGCTGCTCTGAACAACCTATGCCGGGGCCTCAGCACCCTCAATGAGGAGAATTTCTTCCTCATATCTGTTCTAAATCAGTGGCTTGTTCTGAAATATTCAGCATATATTCAGAAATTTGCAAGAAGAAACTGACACAAGTTTTAACGACACATCAAAGAAAATTCCCCAAGCAGAAATTTTCTTTGCTGTTTTGGTTAATTATGGAGCTCCCATAAGCTGTTCCATGGCACTGTATTTTTTTTTTTCTGGGTGAAATAACATGTTTTTTGAATTTATCGCTATGTGTGCTAGTGAGGTATTGATATCTATTTTAACAGAGTTTGCAATCTGCTTAGGAGGATGTAGCTCAATCTACACAAACAAGACATTTTTTTATTGGCGTTCTGAAAACTCTAAAAGTGGATATTCTCCACTCTATATATTTATTTTGTCTACTATATTAAGGCTTGGAGGACTAGCAGTACAATTCTGTTTTCTAAAGCCGACATCAAATTGCAGTTGTGGTAATTGCTCAAGTGACAAATAGTAACACTGTTGGCTAACTGTTAATGAGTGGTTAAAAAATTAAAATTTTAGAGGGTTGAGAAATAAAGTAAAGCATGCCTCTCCTAGAGGCCTTAATGGTTTTATGATGTAGAAGAGACTAATCAAGGAAAAGTATATATGGTTAACTATGTTCTTAATTCCCCACAGTTTATAGACTTTATAAACTACATTTTGGCTACGAGTTCACGCTCTTCAACCAATATGTCTTCTGGGGAAGCTACTCGGTGAGCCCAGTTCTGGATTTTTAAGTCTAGCAGTTCATTTCCTGCTTTTGTGGCTTCTTTATTTTCTAGATGCCTGAAATGATGCAGTTCAGGCTGAGGAGGAACCAGATATGGTGTGATACATGCAAGCTGTCATAGAATCATCAGGAGGCAGAGAGAGTTTCTGCCAGCACATAGGAATCCTGCCCAGGAGGCACAGGAGGGTTTTCACATTAATTGAGGTGGTAGAGCTTGGCTTTAAGTCTTACCCATGACCCCTGTGTTTTATAACTTAATAGGAGTTTGATCTTTAGCACAAACTATTTGTCTCTCTTTAGTCTGTACACAACTGCCAGTTACATAGGAAGAGCCAAATTCCACAAATAAGGACTTTGGTTAGAAAATCAGACTGCAGTCTGCTCCTTCAGCTGCAGAAACTTAGCAAAATGACACTGCTAGGTAGTAAGTGAAAGAACATTTCTCTCTGTTGCAAAATTAGTCTGCATTTTCTGCCAGCTGTGGAATTGAAGCCAGTGAGAAGCTGGTCAATGCTGAGTGTAACCATCAGACTTGTGAACACTGAGAGTTTAGGTTTTGAGCTACAAAATCCCTCCTGCAGTGTAGGACTCAAGAGCTATTTCACCTGCTCATATGCTTTCTTGAAGATTCTTAAAGTCCTGCTAAAAATATTGTCTTAGATAAAAACTGTAGTTGGTAAAAACATGTTTTAGTTCAAAACCAGGAGTTGATGAACTAGTAACACATGAAAATGGAAGTAGAAAACATTCTCTGAAGTTTGTGAGGCTTTACATTGTGCATGCTTTGAAACTTTCTGCCATTTTGCGTGGTTTTTTTTCTTTGAATCTTCAGAGAGCAGCACTTCTAATTGTTACATGACGATGAAAGTAAAAATCTCCAAGTGGTAGCAGGAAGCTTTCATAAAGTACTGTATTTGTGGGCCATGCTGTGATAATTAAAGAAACTATCACAACAAAAATTCTTAATGCTAGTTTCTATTTTATTTGACAATATTTAGATAGACAACCAAATGTAAGTGGTTAACATAATAATAGTTCAGCAGTTTTGTTACTGGTTGGCTGGGGTTTTTCTGCTTGTTTGTTTGTTTTTGTTGGCTTAGTTTTCTTTGGTTCTATAGTAACAGAAAATGTAGAGTTTTCTGATATATATATTTTTAAGTTTCTACCAATTCAGAGTTCAGAAGCTATTCATAAAATGCTATTTCAAAAAGGTGTCTAATGCCTTCTTTTCCAGTATGTAATATAATGTTCTCTGTTTTAAGGCTCTAAGACGCATTTTTCATTTCCATAGCATCTTTAATTTGCTAATTCTTGTTGTGTCATATCATTTTTGTATTTAAATATTTATAATCAGCAGCTAAAAACTTGAAATTTTATCCTTTGATAGTAGTAATGTCTTTAAAGGCAGGATTTAATCAAAGTTACCAATCCCCTCCTTGATGGTATGTGTTTCTTTTCTGCCAGTCCAAAAAAAAAAAAAAAAAAAAAAAAAAAAAAAAAAGAGAAAATATATGTCATTAGGTAAATTCTTGGTCATGAAAAATGTTTATTTTGCCTATACAGAAATGTAGAAATAGAGTGGTCATTTTTTTATTTAGAAAGATCTATTCATTAAATGGCAGTACAATGATGTCATTTCTGTAAAAAATGCTTCATGTAGACAAAGGTATGGTACTTTAGTATTTACATTTCTGTATTATATGATACTAATTTAGTACTTAATTTAATCGTATTTCTTTTATCAGTGTATTTCATATTTATTGCTCATAAAATCTTGCAGTTTTGTGTGGAGAAAAGAGTTATTGCAATCTTTCTTACATACTTAAAATAGTATGAAAACCAACATATATCAAATATTGTGAATATTGATTTTCAATAAGTTAAATAACTTAAAGGTTTTCCAGTTTGAAGTTATAATATTTTCACTTAAAAGTTATTTAACTAGTTAATTCATATGTTTTTAATATGCATACATATATGTGTATGTATCTATGTGTATCTGTACATGTTTATGTGTGTGTATATATAAAAATTTGTATATTCTCTGTTTAAATTTTTTACTTCATATACAGAAACTTGCTTTTAATTCTTATTACTGCTTGGGGTTCTTGAGGACTGATTCTGCTAATTTCCAAGTAGATTTCTTATAGCTGAAATAATAGTGGAAATTAAGATAAAAACAGAGTAATTTGGAGGACTAAACCTTTAATTGGTGTTGTATTTGTGATCAGTTGCATGTCTGTAGTCTGAATGTGAGTCTCTGTGAAGACCAAGTACGTAAAAGAGAGGGTTTTTTCCACATCTGTGAGTTTGTTTCATGACAGAGATGGTTTTGAGATGGTAACTCATGTTAAGAAAAGAGACTTACTGTGGAGACAAAAAGCTTGCCAGTTATTTTAACTTGCATGATTGGAATGCTGTTTTTAAACCACCTGGAAACTAATTATCAAAAATCATGGAAGTTCATTATCAAAAATAAAGATACTGAAAAAGAATAATGAACACATTATGCTTACATCAACGTTGTTAATCCAAAGTGCATCTCTCTTCAAGTTCCTGCTGCTGTTGCTCTCATAACTTGCAAAATAAACAATTTTGTAGAATTCTTCCTTCAAAGAGCAATAGTAGATGAAAACTACATAAAATAATTTTACTTATGTGAATTTTTAAAACTCTGGGTCCTTCCTTGGGTAATTGAAGTAAAGAAACATTGAAACTTTAAAGGAATACTCATGTGTTCTGAAAACACATTTTTCAGCTCAGATAATGGTACACAAGGACCTCCTCAGGACAGAAATCAATCCAAAATGGACGCCATAGAAGATCTGAGAAAGAAACTCCAGGAGCTTGAGAAAAGAAACCTGGAATTAGCCAGTAAACACAATCAAGATGTAAGGAGTTTGTTTGTTTGCTTGCTTGTTTGCTTGCTTGCTTTTACCCTTGAAATAAATGTAATTTGTTTCCTTAAATGCAATGTGTTTCTTTGAAATAATCCTCTCATCAGGTGAATCAAAATCACAGTCACTAGTTGGAAAATAAGAAAGCAGCAGCACTGCACAGACCTCTCATGCCTGTCTGCAGGAACTGATGTAACTTTTAGTGTCATTGCTAATAGCTGAAGGTGTGTGTAAGAAATTGGAGCACTACACAACAGCAAAGTCATGCAGGAAAATATTTTGCATCCCCAGCTTTGGAATTCTCAGTGTAAGACATGGTTTGTTAGTTTGAGTGTTTTAATCCCGGTAATTCCAGGGATCAATTTTAGAGAATCACCCCACCATGGATGGAGCAACGGGAGCACGACAAGAGCAAATCACTGTGTAAGAAGCAGGAACTTTAAAAAATGGATATGGAACAACAAACTTGGTTTATTGGCTGCACTTAACCTAAAAGAGAGGAATGAGCAGCCACAGCAGCTGCCCCGAACAAACTGCTAAGAGCAGAATTGTTACTTGTAGCAGTAATCATAATTCAAACTAAAGAAAATTTTAACAAAGTATTTTCTCACTGCTACTTGATTTAGGTACTAGTTTGCCACAAGAGCATCAGGGAGAACCTTTTTAATGGGGTTAAATTATTTGCCATTAATGGTGCTCCTGTTAATAAGGATGCTGCTGCTTTGTAGATGTTGTGAAGAAATGCATGTTTTACTTTCCACCTTCTTGCATTCAAATGGCTTGAATGGGGTAATTTCTGGCAGCAATGACTAGACTATCTTTCTTATACCAGATAACAGCCTTTTTAGAAGTGTTTTCTTTGTTTTGTTTGTAGTGTTTAATAGCATTCTGCTTGACTGCTGAACATAATTGGACTGAAGTTTGTGTTTCCATGAGTTCCTAGGTGTCTGATAATCTAGAATCCCACCATGACTGTTTTTCTAGTTAACTGTTAAATACAGTTATCAGAGAATTGCCTGTGGAATATAATTATAACTTTTATTGTCCTATGGCAGAAGTATCTTTCAGAGAACAGAAGGGTATGTTTAAGGTACATGAAAATGGTATAAGAAGAGGATCATTTTGCATTTTAAAAAAAGTGTCCAAAATGCAAAGTTTCAAGATTGTATTTCAAATTCAGATGTGATAAGACAACAGCTGTGAATGCAATTTCTGAAATATTTATTTTCTAGATGTCACACTATGAAAAAGATTTAATGAAATTAAGGTTAGAACTGGAGAGAGGAGAGGCTCTTCGTCGAGTTCTGGAGAGTGAAATGTTCTTTGCTAGAAAAGACGCTCAGGTGCAGATGTATTCTGCAGAGGATGAGATATGTGAGGCAAAAGCCAAGCTTTTGGAACTGCAAGGTAAGTTTAAAAGAAAAAAAAAAATATATATATATAGACCAGAGGCTACATCAGTCCCAAGTCATTCAAACAAGCAGAGATTGCACAAAGTTTCATGGCTACTATGTTTTTTGGAAGCCTCTTATTTTCCCATGTCTTACTCATCTGCTTTTGTAAGTTCCTAAGAGTTTACAGAGCCCTTGCTGTCTCATGTGAATTAAATATAACCTGCTAAACCTATCAATCCCTCTTTTGTCTCTTGCTCCTTACCTTCTCTTACTCCTTTCTTTCAGTGTGTACAGAATTGGAATTAAGGGGTCCCTCTCTACATCCTGCTTATCACTATGTCCAGCAGTTCTTCCTTTTTCATTTCAGGGGGGAAAACAAATAAAATCTAGTCCTGCTTATTTGTTTGCACTCTTTCCATAAAATGTTTTTTTCCCCCCAGGAGTTCTCATCATACTGCCTTTTTTTTTAAATCTTTTTACCTATTTGTAGCTTTTATTTGTTTTTATCTGGCCTCTTTGTGTCATCTTTGCTTTTCTTTTCATATATATAATGTGTATTATGACAGTAGTATGTGGAAAGGAAGGGCTTTACCAAGACATTTCTTTCCCCTACTAATTCTGCATTCAGAAACTCAAATTTTCTTAATCTTCTCAAGCAGTGAGAGATTTCTCACATTTAAAAGCTGGAGTGATGCATTTTTTATTACCTATGTAAGTATAATACTCTTTAAATTTAGTATAGGAGGTGGATTTGTGAACCTTTAGTGTCCACTGAAAAGACTGGAGCAGTCCTGGAGTTTGTAACCTTACAAGGATAGATGGAGACTCTGAAACTTCCAAGTGCACTTATAATGCCAGATTTTTTTTAAAGATAATAAGAAATCTGCACTTTCACTCATTTGGAGAGCACACAAATTATAAAAATCTTCTTACCTGATTTTAGTCAACTGGGTGTCACTTGCCAACATTATTGCATAGCCAAGGAATGCAGGTCTCCTGGTACAAATGCTCTCCTTATCCTGTGGCTTTCCTTACACAAGCAGTACTTGTAACCAAATTGTATAAATCACACAGTTTAAAATAATAACAATATGAAACTTATATTATAAATCATATTATGTAACTTAGGACAAGGTGTTCAGAAACACAGTCGTTCAACTCCACACTTGCTATTTGGCAAACAAAGTGCCTTGCAACCATAACGATTTTGGTTGTGTGCATTTCCTTGCTTTTTCAAATTTACTTCTGCTGAAATAAATTTACTTTCCAGGAACAGATATTTTTCGGGTTACCATTGTACCCCAAGCAGCCCATACAACTCCTGCTCCTGCCCCTGATCCTGATGGCAAGTCTGTTTTTCTAGCAATTTTAGTTACTTGAATGTGTGTTCCCAGACACCATCTCCTTTCACACTGCACAGATTCTGTAGGCAAATGCAACACTACATAATTGTTAATATAATACAGTATTTAAAGTAGTGCTAACAGAAATGTTCTGAGACTTTTTCAGAAGAGAAAGGTGTTGGTGAAGGATAACACCGGGAATAAAATTACTTCTGTAATGTTTTTTTCTACTGATCCAAATTTCCTTGGCATTTTTCTGTTTTCTGTCTTAGTTTGGGTTTGAATGCTTGGTTTCTTGCATTTTTTTGGTTTTGGGGAGTAGTTAATGTGGGTGTGTGGATATTATGTTTTGTTGGTTTTTTTTTCTTTTATTACTTCTTTAAATTTCTTTTTTTTTCTTTAACCAAATGTTTTTTCCTTCCATTCTGTTATAAACCATTAACATTTTGCATTAGCCTTTCCTTGCAAACATAAACACTTATGTTCTGTGCATTTCCTTGCTTTTTAAAATTTCTTTTCCTGAACAGATACTTTTCAGCCTCCTGTTTCACCCTCAGCCTTCAATGCACCTGCTGCTCCTACTCCCACACCTGAAGGTAAGTCTGATTTCAGCAGATATGGTCACTTGGATGTGGATTCAGAAGAAGCATTTGCCTTTATGCTGCACAGCTTGTCTAGGCAAATGTAATGATATTTAACTGTAAACATAATGGAGGAATAAAATAATGCCAACAGAAACCTACAAAGACATTTTTCAGAAGAGAAAGAGGATGGTGAAAGCTAAGGCAGGGAATAAAATTGCCTCTGTAATTCTTTTTCTATTGGTCCTTTTCTTCTTGGGTATTTTTGGTGTGAGTTTGGGTTGGTTGTTTGGTTGGCAGGATTGTTTTGGTTTTGCACAGTAGCAGTAGTGGGTGGGTGGGTGTTTGTATTTTAGCTTTTCTATTACTTCCTTTAATGTCTTTTTTTAAACCAAAGACTTCTTTCTTTTTTTCTGTTATAAACTAGTAACATTTTATAGCAGCCTTATTTTCTACAGGTTCCTATTCCCTTGGCATTTTTCCTTTTTTGTTTTGTTTGTTTTAGTTTGGGTTTGAATACTTGGTTTCTTGTATTGTTTTGGTTTTGGAGAGTGGTTGTGGTGGCTGGGTGGATGGGTTTTTTCTTTTTTTTTCTTTTATTATTTCTTTTTTTTTTTTCTTTATCCCAAGGCTTTTTCTTTCCGTTCTGTTTTCGATCATTAACATTTTGCATTTGCCTTTCCTTGCAAACATAACCACTTATATTCTGTGCATTTCCTTGCTTTTTAAAACTTTCTTTTCCTGAACAGATACTTCTCAGCCTCCTGTTTCACCCCCTTCAGCCAGTGCACCTGCTGCTCCTGCTCCTGCTCCTGAAGGTAAGTCTGATTTCAGCAGATATGGTCACTTGGATGTGGATTCAGAAGTAGCATCTCCTTTCATGCTTCACAGCTTCTCTAGGCAAATACAACAGTACTTAAATGTTAACCTAATTAGTCAATAAGACAAAAGGTAACAGAAATGTTTTGAGGCATTTTTCAAAAGAGAATGGAGTGGTGAAATCTAACACAGATATTAAAAGTTTTGTTATTTTTTGTTATTAATTTTTTGCAATTCCTTTTTTCCAGTGGTCTCCATTTGTTTGGATATTTTTATTTCTGATTGTGTTTGGTTGCTAGGTTGGTTGGATATTTTTGGTTTTGGGGAGTGTTGGTGGCAGGTGGCTGGGTATTTAGTTTTTGATTTTTTTCTTTTATTGCGGATTTTGTATGCTTTCTTTCCTTATTTTTTTTTTTTTAAATGTTCCAAAGGCTTTTTTCTTTCTTTCTGTTTTAAATCATTAATAATTTTGTAATTGCCATTACAATTGCCTATTGTATTTCCTTGCTTTTTAAACTTTAATTTCTCTGATATTTTAGAAATTTGTCAGACTTTTTTTTTCATTTTACCCTCTGTCTTGCTTTTTTTCCTTGGAAATAGTGTGGGACAGAATTAACTCAAATAATTGTAACTTTTCTTAGTACTGTTAGTACTGGATGGTTTATTTGCTTTGAAACACGTGAATGTTCTTTCAGAGACAGTAAGTCAAGTAAAATCTGATAGTGTAGTGGGTTTGACATCAGCTAAACACCAGTTCACCCATGAAAAAATAATTTACTTCTTCACCTCTGCCATAGTTGAGCAGAAGAGGAGGAAAGGACAATTTAAAAGCTAATGGAGTGATACAAGGATTAGGAGAAAAATATGTCACGGGCAAAGCAGGGTCAAAATTTAAAAATTTGTAAAATGTATAATGCAAAATTTATTGACAGAATTTTAAAAGAATAATGATGACTAAAAACACTTCTCCCCTCCCTCAGCCCTTCTTTCTTTCCCACTGACAACACAGCAAGACAGAAACATGGGGTTTTAGTCAGTTTGTCCCTTCTAAAAATATTTCTTCAGTTGGCTTAGGAAGAGTCTTTGTCTATGCCATGGGGTCTTTCCCACGAGAGACAGCTCTCTGTGAACTTTTTCAATGTGGTTTTAATTTTTAGGCTTAGCAGTTCCATCCAAATCTGCTGCAATATGAATCCCTCCCATGGGCAAAGCAGTCTTCCCACAACTGCTTTTTTTGTGAGCCATTTACTTCATGGGGTTTTATTTTAAGGATCAGCTGTACTAGTATAAAAGCAAGGGTCTTTTTCTTCTATTTCTGGAAGCAAGGGTTCTCTCTCTCTCTGTTCAAGTCTTTCACCAGATCACAGCTTCTCAGCATCCACACATGCTAGCGTGGGCACCTTTTCCTCACAGGCTGCATTCCCCCATGCACTTCATGAATTACAGGGAAATAGATTGTTCTGTTACAGTCCATGGCATGCAGGACAATTTCAGCTCTGAGGCCCAGAGCACCTCTTCCTCCCTCTCCCTCTTTTCTACTGACCTTAGTGTCACCATGTTGTTCTCCTCACAGGTCTTCACCTTTTTCTTTTCTCTGACTTGGGAGAGGACTGGTGTCCATAGGTTCACTTCTTCTCAAGTTCTATCAGTTGAAAAGTTTTTGTAGAGTTCTGCAGCATTAAAAGGTTGATCCCTTTTGGGCTCCACACTGGGGAAATTGCTCGTCATGCCTCTCACAGCCACTCCCGCGGTTCCCGCTGGCACCACGCGGGCCGTGCCGGCTGCCGGCTCCACTCAGCACCTTTCTTCAAGCTGAATGCAGAAAAGGAAAAACAAAGCAGCTGCTACCACTTTGCCCTTGTGCTCGCAGCATGTCTGGCTAAACGCAACTAAACAAATGAAGTTCCTTGCAAGCCATCCCAAGATAGCCGTGGCCGCATGGCGCCACCCTGGCTGTGCCAATCTTGGCCACATGGTCCTGGCCACACGGCCCGCTCCGGACTGGGAGGGTTCTGCTGCCTGTCAACCACTCCAAGGAAGAAAAAGAGAGTTCCCAAGGTTTTGTCTTTTGGAAATAAGTTATCATAGAAGCATTATCAGCATTTCTAATCAGCTTAGCAGTGTGCCTATTCTCAAAGGCAGACAGCTTTGCCAAAGGAAGCTTTCAGCTCCTCACAGAAATATCACTTCCATGGCTGGCTTCTTCCCTCCTCACCAAAATTAACCCATGTGAAACCAACAGATAGGCCACAAAAGAGAATTTCCCAACTATTGAGATGATCACAGACATCAGTATTTGCCTGTATGAGTACAGACAAAACCAGCAAACCGTATTAACAATGTTTACAAAGATGGAAGTGTCTGTAATGCTGAATATACCAAGCAATGATGTCTCTCAGAAACTACTTTTTTACTGAAGAATTTGCAATTCTTACCTGATTTTAATCAACTGGGCGTCACTTGCCAACATTACTGCATAGCCAAGGAATGCAGGTCTCCCAGTACAGATGCTCTCCCTGTCATGTGGCATTCCTTACACAAGTACTACTTGTAACCAAATAGTATAAATCACATAGTTTCATAACAATATGAAACTTATTTTATAAAACACATTAAGCAACTTAGGACAAGGTGTTCAGAAACACAGTTGTTCAACACCACACTTGCTATTTGGTAAAGAAAGTGCCTTTTCTATGCAAAAATTGTTTGGCCCTCTATATTCTAGGTATGGGAACTTTTAACTTGTCAGGCTATTGTAACATGTTTGAATCTCACAGTAATTTAATTTAAATGTTGCCTGTAACAATACACCTGATTAATATTTGAAGAGTATGAAGTGTTGATTTCAAATGACAGTGAAATATGTCTAAATGTAAAGGACCCCCTTCTGTGGCTAACAGAGCATGTGTTCCCTAATAACAGTGAAAGGGAAACTTGATTTAAAAACACAACCTTAAAATTGTAATGATGAGGGATAAAAGATGTTGGTAACTATTTGTAGCACTTCAAAAAAAGTGCTGTTGTTTTCCAGCACTTCCTAAGTAGGATATTTTTGCTATTGTCTTTTGTCAATTGTGTTTGTATGTCCTTTGTCTGTGTGTTTCAAATAAGAATAAGATAAGAAGCAAACAGTTTTAAGTACGTTAAATGAAGATTGTGTTGTGATTTGGTTTTTATTCTTATTTTATTCCAGTACATCAGGGAGACCCGAGACACAGAACCTATGCTTTGTCAGCAACTGACATACCCTCTGATGGGACACTCTACATAACCCGCCCTGAGCCTGGAACCGATGCAACCATTGGTGTGTCACCCTACAGAACCTATGCTGTCCCTGGAACCAACACAGCCTTTCCTTCCAACCACAACAATATCAATTCCATGCAATTATTGCATTTTAAAACTTACATTCTCTGAACAGAATCCTTTCAGCTACCATTTGTACCACAAGAAATCAGTACATCTGAAGGTCCTGCTCCTGATGGTAAGTCTCATTTTCAAGGAATTTTTAATCACACAGATGTGAGCTCAGAGCCAGCATGTCCCTTCATGCTGCACAGTTGTTCCAGGCAAGTAACAACAGTTATGTGTAAGGATAATTGAGTAATAAAAATTGTACTAACAGATATGTTCTGAGACATTTTTCAGAAAAGAAAGGGGGTGGTGAAAGCTGACACAGGCATGAAAATTTTTGTTATGGCAACTGTTAAATTAGTTTGTTTACTGGATTAAAAAAATACACCCTAGCAATTATAATGATGAAGAGTAAACTATGTCAGTACATATTTGTAATGCTTCAAATAAAGTGCTGTTGTTTTCCAGCGCTTCCTAGGGCAGGATACTTGTGCTAATGTCATTTGTCTAATAAAGATTAATATTTACTATCACATGCTGTCTGTTTCAAGTAAGCATTTAAGAAAAGAAGCAAACAGTTACAAGTACTTCACATATGTGTCTTTGTGAGAGGTATTTAACAGCAAATGTAGATTCTTTCTTGAGTTGCTTTTTATTCTTTTCTTCTATTCCAGTACACTCGGGACAGCCTGGACACAGGACATACGTTTTGTCAGGAAGTGACATACCCTCTGGTGGGACACCCTACAGAACGTACACTTTGCCTGGAACAGACACAGCCTCTGGTGTGTCATTCTACAGAACATATATTGTGTCTGGAACTAACATAACCTTCCCTTCCAACCATAACTATTTCAGTTTTTTGCATTTTCCATTATTTTAATATTTGCATTCTCTGAAGTTAATTTACCTTCTCTGGCAGAATCTATTCGGAGTTACTTTGTAACCCAAGGAATCAGTACATCTCGTGGTCCTCCTTCCGATGGTAAGTCTGCTTTTCAAGCAGTTAGAGTCACTTAAGAAAAGGGTTCAAAGCAAGCATCTCTCTTCATGATGCACAATTACTCCAGGCAAGTAACAACAACAGTTATGTGTAAAGATAATTGAGTAAAACAAATTGTACTAACAGATATGTTCTGAACATTTTTCAGAAAAAAAAGGGTGTGGTGAACGCTAACACATGCATGAAAATTTTTGTCATGGCTCTTGTAAAATTAGTTTTACTGGATTAAAAAATACACCCTAGCAATTATAAAGATAAAGAGCAAATATGTCAGTACATATTTGTAAAACTTCAAAAAAAATCCTGCTGTTTTCCAGCAGTTCCTAGGGCAGGATACTTGTGCTAATGTCATTTGTCTAATAAAGATTAATATCTATAATCAGATATTGTGTGTTTCGAATAAGCACTTAAGACAAGAAGCAAACAGTTATATGTACATTACATATGTGCCTTTGTGAGAGAAATTTAACAGCAAATGTTATGATTCTCTCTTGAGTTGCTTTTTATTCTTTTCTTTTATTTCAGGACGCTGGGGACAACCTGAACAGAGAACCTACATTTTTTCAGGAAGTGACATATCCTCTGGTAGGACACCCTACAGAACGTACACTTTGCCTGGAATGGACACAACCTCTGGTGTGTGACCCTACAGAACCTATAGTGTGTCTGGAACTGTTGCCCGATGCCCCAAACAGAACACAAACTAACAGAATTAGTTTATGCGGTGCTTTATTCAGGGCCCGGGGAACCTGCGGTCTAGCATCCAAAGTCAGGATCCCACAGTTCCCTTTTTCGTCAGGTTTTTATACCTTTTTACAAAGTAGTCTACGTGCAGAGTTACACATTCTTCAAGACAATACAGATACATAAATCTTGTAGATATCATTCCTAAAAGTTATAAATTCTGCATGCTTGTCTATTCAAAACTATAGGCTACCCCCCCCTTAATCCCCCTTGCATGTTTTCCCATCACCAGAACCCTTTATTTATTATTATACTTTAGCCTTATCTTGAAAGTTTCTAGATGTCCTATATGCTCTACTAGATTCTTTAATTATCTTTAATTATTGCTTTCACAGTCCCCAGCTCATTCCCAGGGCTGGTTCCCAGGGCCTGTCCGAGAACTGCAGTTTTCTAAGCCTTAGCATGACTACTACTATATCTACATTAGTCCTTTTTCTCATTATTTCGGTATCAACTCCCCCCTTTTGAGCATTCTTCAGATTTTCTGCAAGGATGCTCAATTCTTCAAGTTATGGTTTCTAAGTAGGATGGTGAGTCTTCTTTTCGAGTTGGCAGGATTACTTCTTTCCGGGTCAGGTCTCTCATAACACGTCGAGTATGAGTTCCTTCTCTGGCAATCATTCCTAAAAGACATCTATACATAATCATGCATACTACAATAATCAATACAATCATTATTACATATTGTACAATTGATGATATCCAACCAGAGACTTGGATTCCTAGGGAGCTAAACAGTGCTCCTACCCAGTTATGTTCAGCTTCCTCCTGGACTTCATGCACTTTTGTTTCAATTTGTTCTAATTGACTTATGTCTTTTTCTACTTCTTCTGTGACATTTGGGATATGTACGCAGCAATGGTCAACCTTTCCTTGGAGGTACCCACAGACTCCATTTTCTTTTAATAAAAGCAAATCTAATGCCATTCTATTTTGGATTGTCATTCTTGTCGTTGCCTGCAACTGTAAGTTTAGATCCCTAAATCCTTTCTTTGTAACTGCGGCCAGCCTCTCAGTTTGTCCTAATAATTTGTACAGCATCTCCCGGTTTCAATATGTAGAAATTGGTGCAAACAAGGATTCCAGTACCCATCCAAATTTAACTCCTGATGAGGGTTCATGCCATTCATCTTCATCTCCCAGTCCTAGTTCTTCTGCTACTTCATTTGTTTCTCTCTTTGTTCGTGACTGCATCTCTTTCTGTGTTAATTTAGACTGTTTCCAAAAAGGACAAAGTGTAGGGACTCCTAAAGTAATCTGTGTGACCGGGCCGTTAATAGGCATATGAGTAGTCCACTGTCCGTGCCCCATTACCCACACTGAATGCCCTGGACTCCTGATGGTAGTCGCCTGACAATCTTTCCATGCCCCTTTTATTTCACCTGTTATTGTATGATTATACCTTTGACATTCACAGCCCCATTTTAATAGTATCCGTACTGGCACTAAACCAATTTGGGATTCAGGGGTATCACAGGTGATGATTTTGCTACAATTCCAGCTAGGTGTGAGGGTCACTCGATCCCGTCTTACTGTTTCAGCTCCTAACACTCCTAGATGTTCTTGCTCTCTCTGGCCTGACCATTCGACACACCAATGTACTGGTCCTATGTAACTGTAAGGTTCTAACAAACTAGGACCCCAAATCGTTTTCCAATGTTCCCATTCTTCCTTCCCTTCTTGACATACTATCTCATAAGAAAATTCTGTGACTGGTTTTTGTCTTTTTTGTCTTATGTCATAAGTACACCATCCTACATTCTTGAACCGTCCAATTCTTGTAAAAACTGGATTTAGTAATTTTAGGCACTCACTCTTTTGTCCCGGTGTTGACCATTTCCCTCGAACTGTATAGGTTTCCTCTATCCTCTTAGTATGATTCCGTATTTCTTTATTACATCTTTTTGTCCCATTTATAGTTACTGGAGGCATTTCCCCAACGGGAATGATGCCCCATGGTATTGGATCTCCTGCCGCTTTAGGTAAAGGTAAACATGCAGTGATGGACGTAGTATTTTGTACTTGTCCAAAATCTCTAACTAATCCCACTATTAAATTTTCTTGTCCCAATTCTTGTTGTGTTTTTCCAGCTTCTGTCACCTGCCATGTTCTCCCATTCTCTTTTAGAATACCTACATTTATGTCCCCATAATTAAAACTTTCTCTAATCCGCACAATGCATGAGAATTGTCCTACCTGATCAGCTTGCATATGAGATATTGTCAATGTGGTGTTACCTCTTTGCTGTTCCATATCCCAAAGTGTCACGATTCCTTCTGTAAATACCTCGTCTGTGGTGATTTGTCTCCAGGCTGCATGTACTTCTTTTAATCCAGCTCTCTGGTTGTCAGAAAACAAACAGGTTAAATTTACTCCCGCACCTTCAGGCACCATTACATCTGGCTCCGGAACTGTAATTTTAACAAATGCTTCTCCCACCTGCATTATACAGACTAATGTTAAAAGAACTAAGTCCTTGCCCTGAACACCAGCTTTGTTGCTGACAGAGGCTGTACTTCCCATCTTGACGGGACCTTCTTGATTCGAGTGTAGTGAATCCAGTTTTCGATCCCTTGGACTTTCACTGCCGTGTAGGTAGTCATGATCACCTGGTGAGGACTGTCCCATACTTCTTTCAAGGGTTCCGTATTCCAGTTCTTCACATATACTTGATCTCCTGGCTGTATGTCATGGACAGGATTCTCCAAGGGCAGAGGCCGGTTCCACTGCAATGCTCCTCGCAGCGCTGTAAGGACTTTATTTAAAGACAAAATGTAACTCAACAATACTTGATCTCCTACTAAGTGAGGGTCCCCTTTGTAGGTTGTAGCATGATATGGTTTGCCATACAAAATTTCGTATGGACTTACTCCTATCCTTTCTCTGGGCTTAATCCTGATTCTTAGCAAGGCTAGAGGTAGTGCCTGAGGCCACTGTATCTTCGCTTCCTGACAAATTTTCTTAATCTGCCCTTTTAATGTCTGATTCATCCGTTCTACTTGGCCACTAGATTGTGGTCTCCAGGGCGTATGGAGATTCCAAACTATCCCTAACACTCTGGCTACCTCTTGGACTACTCTAGCTACAAAGTGAGGTCCTCTATCTGAGGACATTCCTAAAGGGATTCCAAATCTAGGGATGATTTCCCATAGTAAAGTTTTAATTACTTCCTTTGCTTGGTTAGTCCTGCATGGGAAGGCTTCTGGCCACCCTGAAAAGGTACACACATACACCAGTAAATAACGGTACCCTTGTGCTTTTGGTAGCTCTGAGAAATCTATTTGCCAATAGTCTCCTGGTTGCGGCCCCACTTGTAACTTTCCTAGTTGTATTTGCCTTCGTGTCACTGGGTTATTTTTAATACAGACTGGACACATGGCGTTAATCCGTTTTGCCACTGTTAACATCTGATTGGAAATCACCTTACGTTTTAAAAATTGTACCAATGCGTCTGCTCCCCAATGGCACTTGTTATGTTCGATTTCTAAAATTGTTTTCATTACTTTTGTTGGCAGTACAACCTGACCTTCAGCTGTGACATACCATCCTTTTTCGTTCTTCTGGGCCTGAACAAATTGAGCAAGTTTCTCATCTTCATGTGTATACCATGGTTTCTGCTCAAGAAAAGAAGTGGCAGGGTTAATTCGCACTGGCAATAAAGCTAATTGTGTCCATACCTCTCGAGAAACCTGTTTGGCAACTCTGTCAGCCAGCTGGTTTCCTTGGAACGCTTTTCCCTCTTCATTTTGATGTCCTTTTACATGCATCACTGCTACTGCCTGAGGTTTATGCACTGCTTCCAATAGTGCTAATATTTGTTCTTTGTGCTTAATTTCTGATCCTTGAGAATTTAACAGTCCTCTTTCTTTCCACAGTGCTCCATGTACATGTATTACTCCAAAGGCATATTTTGAATCAGTCCAAATGTTTACTCTTTTCCCCTGACTCAATTCTAAGGCTCTTACCAGAGCTTGTATCTCGGCTTTCTGGGCTGAAGTTCCCGGAGTTAAAGCTCGAGCTTCTATTATTTGTGTCAAAGTCACTACTGCGTATCCCGCATACCTGGTTCCGTTTTCCACAAAGCTGGATCCATCTGTAAACAGTTCCCATTCCGGATTTTCCAAAGGCTCATCTTTCAGGTCTTTCCGGCTGGCATACACCTGTTCAATGATTTCTACGCAATCATGTGTCAATTCGCCTCCTTCTTCCTGGCTGCTGCTCCTAAGAAATTCTGCTGGATTGAGATGATTGGTTATTTTTAATTCAATGTCATCCTGTTCTCGGAGGAGTGCCTGATATTGTAACATGCGACTCGACAAGAGCCAATACCCCCCTTTTTATTCCAAAACTGCAATGACCATATGGGGAACAAATACTTCCATCCTTTTTCCCAAAGTCAATTTTCTGGCTTCTCGAATTAGGAGCACTGTTGCTGCCACAGCCCTAAGACAACTGGGCCATCTGGCACTTACAGAGTCTAGCTGCTTTGAGAAGTACCCCACCAGGCGCTTCCATGAGCCCAGTTTTTGGGTGAGAACCCCTATTGCCAGTCTCTGTCTCTCATTTACGTATAGTTGAAAAGGTTTTGTGAGATCTGACAATCCTAGTGCTGGGGCTTCCTTTAAAGCTTGTTTCAAACTCTGAAATGCCTTTTCTTGCATTTGTCCCCACTGAAACACAGGGCCTTTGGCTGCTTCATACAGGGGTTTTGCTTTCAGTCCAAATTCTGGAATCCACAAGCGGCGCCACCCTATCATGCCCAAAAGGATCTTAACTCTTGCGGATTTCGTGGTGTGGGTATGGTGCAAATTGCTTGTACTCGATTGATTCCTAACTTTCGCACCCCTTGTGAAATTTCGCAGCCTAGGTAAATCACTTGGGCTCTTACCAGCTGAGCTTTTTCTTTCGATACTCGGTATCCAGCCTTGTCCCAGCATATTAAGTAATTCAATGGTGAGTCTAAGGCAAACATCCTTTTCTGTGGAGGCTATAAAGATATCATCAACATATTGTAGGAGAACATATAAAAAAGGTGATTCTTTTACCTGAGTCATCTTCCATTCTTCTAACTCTCGAGCCAATTGATTTCCAAAAATAGTTGGTGAGTTTTTGAATCCTTGTGGTAAACGCGTCCAGGTGAGCTGCTTCTTGCGTCCCATGTCTGGGTTCTCCCACTCAAAGGCAAAGTATTTCCTACTTTCAAGTGCCAAGGGGATACAGAAAAATGCATCTTTCAAATCAATCACTGTGAACCACTTAAACTTTTCCGACACAGCTGTCAACAATGTATACGGATTAGCTACTACTGGGTGTATATCTTTAGTGATATTATTAATTGCTCTTAAATCTTGAACTAATCTATACTTACCATTTGGCTTTCTAACTGGGAATATCGGAGTATTGAATTCTGACTCACATTCCTGTAAAATTCCTAAGCTAAGAAATTGTTCAATCATAGGTGCTATTCCTATTCGTGCTTCCAATTTCAAAGGATATTGCTTTACCCTTACTGGGGAGACTCCTTCTTTTAGTTCTATTACAACTGGTTGTGCCGCTTTTGATTTTCCAGGTACTCCTGTTTCCCATACCCATGGTACTACAGCTTGCTCTATTTCTTGTGGTATTTCTACTGCTTCTACTTCTTTCACTACAAACAGCTTAGCAATATTCTCCTCGGGAAATTCCAATCTTACTCTACCTTTTTCAAATATTATCTTTGCTTCTAAGATTGACAATAAATCCCTCCCACATAGTGATTCTGGGCTATTTGGCATATATAAAAATCGATGTTCAAATTCCTTCCCCCCAAATTCTATATCTAATGGTCGCAAAAATGTTCGTTCCTCAACTTGTCCCGTAACTCCCACTACTTGAATAGTAGAATCACTCAAAGGTTCTATCTTAGTGTTGACAGCTGAGAATGATGCCCCCGTATCTACTCTAAATTCTAACGGTTCCCCATCTACTTCCATTATTACCTTTAAATCCTGGTCTAGTCAGCTCTGATTCTGGTAATTCCCCATCATAAAGGCCTGGGCGACACCTTGTGGATTTCCTGGGAGAGCACCTGTATTCATTAATCCCTGATTTCCATCCCCACTGGCTATAATTCCTCCCCCAAAACCCATTTCTTGGTTGAGAGGACACTCATTTTTCCAATGTCCTCTATTTTTACATAGAGCACATTGGTCTATCCCCAGCTGCATTCTTCCTCTTCCCATATTCAATTGACCCATGAGTCCTCCCGCCCCCATTGGCATTTCCCCCTTTGCTATTCCTCTTCCCCTTCCTCGTCCACGGCTCCCTCCTCTCATATTATTTCCAGCCACTTGCTGTAGCACCGCTAACATAGTAGCCTGTTGTTTCCTGGCCGTTTCTTTTTCCCTGTTATTATACACCTTCCATGCGACTTCCAATAGTTTATCTAAATTCCGAGTATCTTCCCCCTCCAATTTTTGTAATTTCTTTCTAATATCTTCCTGGGACTGGCCCATAAAAATTAATGCTAGCTGTCATTTTCCCGATTCTCCCTCAACTTCTAAATTAGTGTATCTACGAGCTGTCTCCTTAAGCCGCTCTAAAAAGGTTGATGGAGACTCATTCTTTTCCTGTCTGACCGAATATAACTTAGACCAATTCAAAGTTTTTGGTATTCCATTCCGTATTCCTTCTGTTAACAAATCCTGATAAGCTTTTGTCCTGGGTTGGTGTTTTGTCTGCTCCTCTCCCGCTCCCACACCTCGCTGTCTGCATGGAGCTGCCGCCGGTGCCCTTTCTCCCCCCCTGGGGGGGTGGTGCCCCGGGGCTGGGCTTGCTTGGCTTGCCCTGCTGCCCCGGCCGCTGCTTCTGCCCCGCTGCTTTTGCCCTATTGCTTCTGCCCCGCTGCTGCTGCTGCCCTGGCTCTGCCCTGGCTGCTGCTGCCTTCCCCTCCCCCTTTCTCTCCTTCAGCTCCAAGATCTGTAGGGGCTCCGGACGGGACCTGAGCATCAGAGACTGCCTCCGGAGCCTGCCCAAGAAGCTTCTCGCCCTTCCCAGCAGCGACCGTCTCTCACTTTGGTGAAAACAGTTCTTTTGTCATCTGGGATTGTACTTTCCTGTTGCTGGGAAGTGTTTTTCTTGTGTTTGTTAATAAACAAGTTTTTTCCACTTTTCCCCCCGAGTAAAATTCTCTCCGAGCCCAGTGAGGGGGAGGAATTGTGAGGGGGGTTTATTTTGGGGGGCTCCTTTGGAGGCTTTCCCCCAGTTTTGTCCTAAACTTGGACAAATAATTTGGTGGCCTGGCACATCGAAACCACAGAAGTACCGAGCTTTAGTTGATACAGGTGCCCAATGTACGATAATTCCATCAAGATATGTGGGGGAAGAATCCATTTCCATCGCTGGTGTAACAGGTGGCTCGCAGGACTTCACCCTGGTGGAAGCTGAAGTGAGTTTAACTGGAAGGGAATGGAAGAAACATCTTGTTGTGACTGGTCCAGAGGCCCCATGCATTTTGGGCATAGATTACCTTCGGAGTGGGTATTTTAAGGATCCAAAAGGCCTTAAGTGGGCATTCGGGATAGCGGCTGTAATGGCAGAACACATCCAGCAATTGAACACCCTGCCTGGACTAGCTGAGAATCCCATTACAGTAGGACTTCTGAAAGGAGAAGAGCAACGAGTACCAATTGCCACTTCAATAGTACATCGCCGGCAATATAGAACAACTCGAGATGCTGTGATCCCCATTCACAAGATGATCCGTGAGCTGGAGAGCCAAGGGGTGGTTAGCAAAGCCCACTCACCCTTCAACAGCCCCATCTGGCCTGTGCGAAAATCTAATGGAGAATGGAGACTAACTGTGGACTATCGTGCCTTGAATGAAGTGACTCCACCGCTGAGCGCTGCCGTGCCGGACATGCTGGAGCTGCAGTATGAGTTGGAGTCCAAGGCAGCAAGGTGGTATGCCACCATTGACATCGCCAATGTGTTTTTCTCCATTCCTCTGGCCGCAAAGTGCAGACCTCAGTTTGCTTTCACCTGGAGGGGCGTACAGTACACCTGGAACCGACTGCCCCAGGGGTGGAAACACAGTCCCACCATCTGTCATGGACTGATCCAGGCTGCACTGGAAAAGGGTGAGGCTCCGGAACATCTACAATATATTGATGACATCATCGTATGGGGGAACACAGCAGCAGAAGTGTTTGAGAAAGGAGAGAAAATTATCCAAATCCTCCTGGAAGCCGGCTTCGCCATCAAGAAGAGTAAGGTTAAGGGACCTGCACGTGAGATCCAGTTCCTGGGAGTGAAGTGGCAAGATGGACGGCGTCAGATTCCTACTGATGTCATTAACAAAATTACAGCTATGTCCCCACCTACCAACTAGAAAGAGACCCAAGCTTTCCTAGGTGCCATAGGCTTTTGGAGAATGCACATCCCTGAGTACAGCCAGATTGTAAGCCCTCTTTACCAGGTCACTCGCAAGAAGAACGATTTCCACTGGGGCCCTGAACAACAGCAAGCAGCAGCAGCAGCCGGGGCAGCAGGGCAAGCCAAGCAAGCCCAGCCCCGGGGCACCACCCCCCCAGGGGGGGAGAAAGGGCACCGGCGGCAGCTCCATGCAGACAGCGAGGTGTGGGAGCGGAAGAGGAGCAGACAAAACACCAACCCAGGACAGCTTTAAGTCTCCGAGACCCGCCCGTCGAGTTGGGATCCCACTCCGGATCTTCCCTAGGCACTAAGTCATTTACTGTACCATCCGCAAGCCGCAACCTAATCATTTCCCGTGCTTTCTCTGTCATGGCTTTAAACACCATTTCCTTTTCAGTAGAATCCATTATTGTGTCTAACAAAACTTGTAAATCATTCCAATCCGGGTTCTGAGTCTTAATTACCATTTTTACCACCCGCGCAGTTCGTTCAGGATCTTCCCGATACGCCCCTGCTGATTGTTTCCAAATTAGCAAATCATTTGGAGAAAAGGGAACTTTCACTATGACCCGTTCCCCCTGCGGCCTGACTGCTTCACGCAGCGGCACCATTAAATGAGCACCTCCCTCCTTTTTCTTCCTTTCTACCTCCCACCACCCTCTCCGAGTCCCTTCGCATAAGGGGGTTCGTGGTATATCTGTGGTTTCTATTTTTGCTTCTTGATCCTCCCTTTCTACCTCTAGCATACTTTCTCCACGTTCTTCCATCGGAGGGGCACTAGGGGCTATTAGCAAAGAAACATCCTCTTCAGGTTCTGAAAACTTAACCGAGCATTCCTTCTCTTTTTGCCACCCCTTACATCCTTCACAATTCAGTTTTAATGTTTTCAAAACCATGATCCCACACTCCTTTTGCCACTCCGGTTTATCTTTCAAATAATAAAAAAGGTCTAGATACGGTATTTCATCCCATTTTTCATTACTTTGGAGGAAATGCATCAAAGGTGTAATAATGTCAGGATTCAGTGTACCGTTCCTAGGCCATTGCATACAATCGGGTTCATATAAAGGCCATACATGATTACAAAAATCAATCAACTTCTTTTTACTTAATTCTTGACCAAAATTCCCCACATTCCAATGTTGTAATATACAGCCCAAAGGTGAATCGTCCGGGATTTCCATCCCGGAACTTGCTAAAGTTTTAAATGTTTTTAAAGGCATCATTACACTTTTTTTTTTTTTTTTTTTTTTATACAATACACACCACACACAACACTCACACCCTTTCCACAAATCTTGCCTTTCTCGTCTCCGCGAGTGGCAAGCGCTGAACCTGCGCAGTAACTGCTGCATCTGACGGTCAGCGCCTAGGCTTTTCCACAACCTTAAAGACGTCTGTGACCCCCGTGCGGAAACACCGTTCCGACTTAATCGGCAGGCCCCCCTTTCCCTCGATAAAAGGAATAAAGCACCTTCGGGCTTACCTCCTGGTCGTCCGTCAGGCGCGGGGTCGGGCACGGGTTGATGTCCTCCCCAGAAATCACCTGGTGCCGGCGTGGAGTGGATCAGCCCACGAACCGCCCCTGCCGCCTCCGGAGTCCCGTCTGGGTCGCCAGAAAACTGTTGCCCGATGCCCCAAAAAGAACACAAACTAACAGAGTTAGTTTATGCGGTGCTTTATTCAGGGCCCGGGGAACCTGCGGACTAGCATCCAAAGTCAGGATCCCACAGTTCCCTTTTTCGTCAGGTTTTTATACCTTTTTACAAAGTAGTCTACGTGCAGAGTTACACATTCTTCAAGACAATACAGATACATAAATCTTGTAGATATCATTCCTAAAAGTTATAAATTCTGCATGCTTGTCTATTCAAAACTACAGGCTACCCCCCCCTTAATCCCCCTTGCATGTTTTCCCATCACCAGAACCCTTTCTTTATTATTATTATTTAGCCTTATCTTGAAAGTTTCTAGATGTCCTATATGCTCTACTAGATTCTTTAATTATCTTTAATTATTGCTTTCACAGTCCCCAGCTCATTCCCAGGGCTGGTTCCCAGGGCCTGTCCGAGAACTGCAGTTTTCTAAGCCTTAGCATGACTACTACTATATCTACATTAGTCTTTTTTCTCATTATTTCGGTATCAGAACCAACATAACCTTCCCTTCCAACCATAACTATTTCAGTTCTGTGCCTTTCCTTGGTTTTAATATTTACATTATCTGAAGTTAATTTACTTTCTCTGGCAGAATCTTTTCAGAATTACTTCGTACCCCAAGGAATCAGTACATCTCGTGGTCCTGCTTCCGATGGTAAGTCTGCTTTTCAAGCAGTTAGAGTCACTTAGATGTGGGTTCAGAGCAAGCATCTCTCTTCATGATGCGCAGTTACTCCAGGCAAGTAACAACAACAGTTATGTGTAAAGATAATTGAGTAAAACAAATTGTGCTAACAGATATGTTCTGAGACATTTTTCAGAAAAGAAAGGGGGTGGTGAACGCTAACACAGGCATGAAAATTTTTGTCATGTTGACTGTAAAATTAGTTTGTTTACTGAATTAAAAAAATACACCCTAGCAATTATAATGATGAAAAGTAAACTATGTCAGTACATATTTGTAGTGCTTCAAATAAAGTGCTGTTGTTTTCCAGCACTTCCTAGGGCAGGATACTTGTGCTAATGTCATTTGTCCAATAAAGATTAATATCTATAACCAGGTGTTGTGTTCTTCAAATAAGCATTTAAGAGAAGAAGCAAACCATTATAAGTACTTCACATATGTTTCTTTGTGAGAGGTATTTAACAGCAAATGTAGATTCTTTTTTGATTTGCTTTTTATTCTTTTCTTCTATTCCAGTACGCTCGGGACACCCTGGAAACAGAACCTACGTTTTGTCAGGAAGTGACATACCCTCTGGTGGGACACTCTACAGAATGTACACTTTGCCTGGAATGGACACAACCTCTGGTGTGCCATTCTACAGAACATATATTGTGTCTGGAACTAACATAACCTTCCCTTCCAACCATAACTATTTCAGTTCTTTCCATTTCCTTGGGTTTAATATTTAGATTCTCTGAAGTAAATTTATTTTCTCTGGCAGAATATTTTCCGCTTCGCTTTGTACCCCAAGAAATCAGAATATCTCGTGATCCTGCTCCTGATGGTAAGTCTGCTTTTCAAGCAGTTACAGTCACTTAGATGTGGATTCGGAGTCAGCATCCTCCATCATGCTGCACAGTTTCTCTAGGCAAGTAACAACAGTTATGTATAAAGGTAATGGAATAATGAAATTTGTGCTAACAGAAATGATCTGAGACATTTTTCAGAAAAGAAAGGGGACATGAAAATTTTTGTTATGGCTCTTGTAAAATTAGTTTGTTTACTGGATTAAAAAATACACCCTAGCTGTTATAAACATGTAGAGTAAAAGATGTCGGTACATATTTGTAGCACTTCAAATAAAGTGCTGTTGTTTTCCAACAGTTCCTAGGGCAGGATACTTGTGCTAATGTCCTTTGTATAATAAATATTAATATCTATAATCACGTGCTGTGTGTTTCAAATAAGCACTTAAGAAGGAAATAGTTATAAGCACTTCACAAATGTGTCTGTGTGAAAAGAATTTAACAGCAAACGAAGATACCCTCTTGATTTGTTTGTTTTTTAATTCCAGCTAGTTGGAGAGGGCTTAGTGCTGAAGTTTTTCCTGACAGGTCAGAAAGTGAGTTTGACCAGAGTTACAGCCAATACTTCCAGCCACTGCGACCTACAACTCTCCCATCCGCTGCTCCGATGCGCTACAGAGTCAGCGGCTCTGACTCATATGACTCTTCTTGGGTATATTGCCGACCTAGTGAGATTAGTAGCCCCATCCCCAGTGGCAGGAGTGACAGGACTTACCATTTGCCACGACAAACACTGACCACATATGTCCCAGTTATGCCAAGCAGAATAGAAACTCTTTCATGGCTGGATGATTCCTCCCGTATTAGGCCATTAAGTACTTTTACCATGTCCACTCCCTCCTGGGAAAGGATTAGAGCTCCAGTTGGTGCTCCAGTTCATCCCCCTGCTCCAGTCAACACATCCTTCAGTGTCAGACGACGTAGATCCCATTCTTTGCCTCCATTCAGATCTGACAGCCAGGGTAGCTCACCCAACACCAGAAGAATTCAGGAAATTTAATTATCAGACTCTTGGCTGTGACAGTTTTCCTAAGGAATATCCCAGCTTCAGAAGGGAAAAAGCTCTAGAAATGTAAAAAGAGCTAATTAAAATACAGCTTTACTTACGTTTGTATTGTAGTTCACTGTGTCTTTTTGTCTGGAATTTCATATTTTTATGAAAATATGCATTCATATCTTCACATTTCTCTGTTTCTAATTATTTATATACCAAAACAATTTTTAAACTCTTATTTATTGCAGTTGCTAATTTTTATGTAGTCTATTTTAAAATGCTCTAAAACAACACAATTTGGGTAATTTTCTTTAAAAAAAAAAAAATCCACAAGCCCTTTTAGTCACTGTCTCTGAAAGTTGTTTCATACGTGTCTATTTTAAACCAGGACTACAATACTTTAATAGGGTTGAGAGGGGTCCATGAAATGTACACCAGTGATTCCTCTTGTGGAATGTCACGGCCCTGCCATGAGTCTCTTTTTTTTTTTTTCTTCTCTCATCAGCCTAGCTGCAGACACACATTTAGTTGCAAACTTAAGACAGATGAGCAAAATAAAAACAATATGATGGGCCTTTGGAAGCACCCTTGCTGATCTTTCTGCTTTTTCAGCTGAGCAAGACTCTCATCCAGGCAAACAGATTGCAACTTACTAATACATAATCATTTGGCAGGAGCTCTATTGATTTTTTGTAACAGTGGTAGCAGTCCCATTAAATGGTGGCTGCATCCTCCTGCAGTGACAGATGTGGTTCAGTTGAAGCAGTGTTCCTGTAGAAGGGTGCAGTATTCCTCTGAAGGTCCAGGGATGATTTGGAAATGTCTGGCTTTCCTCTGGAATCCAGTGGAACAAAACCTGCTTTGGTGTTTGTCCAAATTTAGGACAAAATTGGGGGAAAACCTCCAAAGAAGCCCCCCAGAGAATAAATCCACCACGATTCCTCCCCCCACTGGGCTTGGAAAGAATTTTCCTCAGAGGTAAAAGTGGAAAAAACCTATTTATTAACGAACACAAGAAAAAAACACTTTCTAGCACCAGGAAAGAACAACCCCCAGATGACAAAAAACGTTTTCACCAAAGTGAGCGAGGATGGACGAGCTCAGACAGTCGCTGCTGGGAAGGGCCAAAAGCTTCTTTGGCAGACTGAAGAGGCAGTCTGTGATGTTCAGGTCCCGTCCGGAGCCGATACAGATCTTCGAGATGAGAGGAAGAAGGGAGGGAAAAAAAAACCAGAGGCAGCAAGCCAGCAGCAGCCACACAGCAAGCCAGCAGCCTGCAAGCAGCAAGCAAGCAGCCAGCAAGCAGCCTGCAAGCAGCCAGCAAGCAGCCACGCAGCAGCCTGGGGCCACCCCGGGCCGGGGAGGAGCGGCAACAGCGGCAGGCAGCTCCGTACAAACAGCGAGGGGGGCAGGGAGAGGAGTAGACATAACACCAACCCGGCACAGTGTTCAAAGTCTCATTTTTTATTTATGTAGGAAAGGCTTGGCTCCTTCTCCTGGCTAGAGCATCCAATGGGATGATATAATTTTATCAGTTACACAGTAGGACTTATTGGCCCAGCAGCAGATGATATCTTCCTGGAGGGAGGATGGATTGTGGAAAAGATAAAGATGATTGCCCCACCTGGTCTTAAAGATGGCCCATTAGCAAATGGTATGTGCCACGGAGATAAGGGTCACTACCCCACCCAGCTTCAACAGATGGTGATACAATACACATTCCTGGTCACATGCTATATTGCAACCCAACACATGCACACGGGATTTTCTTTGCCCTAAGAGTGATCCATTCCTTAAACATGGTGAAAATGCAAACAGAGAACATTTTGGTGCCAGGAATTCTTTTGAAAATTTAACTGGATGAGTACTTGCTTAATGTTCAGAAATGGTCCTTTGACCACGCATTCCATTCTCTAGATTGTTTTCGCTTTAAACCTATTTCATTTTATAACTGATAAGATGCTTAACTGTTGCATCAGAGCAGTTAGTCTAAGTTTCAGTACAGCTGGCTTATTTCCATGTCATACATCCTTTAATACATATAAAACATAGTTTAAAATTTTCAGCTCCTTGAGCCACACTAACTCTCTGGGACACTGCGGTAATCCCAGTACCCTGATGGAGCGTTGCACAACTATGACTGGTTGGAATGTAGTAAACTGGTGATGTATAAGAGAGCCTAGAAATGAGCTGGCATTTTGCAGCTGTGCTTGCTCTGCTGGAAGAGGAAGTAAAACCAGAAAAAAGTCTGCTTTTGTGGTACTATCAGCAACTGTAAATCTGAATGCTTATGAAAATCAAGGAACATGTGCTGAATAAGGAAGTGGTGTTTTTTTCCTTGATGGTTATTTAATTAATTTTTGATGGTTTGTTATTTCTCTGAAAAATCTATCTCAGATTCCTTTGTGGAAAAACATGATGTGATTATGTGAAAGTGAAGATCCTAGCACTGGATGATTGCAAAAGCCTTTGCCTATTTTGTTTCAAAAATGCTTTCTGGAGGCAGTGATCATTGAGACTCAAAATATACCATAGCTTAAAGATGGATGGGCACTGCTGTCCATGTGGGAAAAGACTCTTGTATATGCAGTAAATTAAATAGAAATGTGAAGGCATTTAGGAATGGGAAAACCAGCAAATTTCTTAGAGAAAATTTTTTATCCTTTTTTAAGCTACCGAACTTGGAGATCAGATCCAAATATATGTTTCATTTTCTGTCACATAGTTATCATATATATAATGTCCTGGAGAGCAGCCTCCAATCACTGACATCAACAGTTTACACAGCAGTTGAACTAAGAATAACCCTGGAGAACTGACCTCTATCAACCTCTTAACAGTGTAATGTAGCTCACAACAAGCTTTGTTTTTTCATGGTCACAGAAGGGCCTCAATTAGATAAAAGAAGAATGGTGTTAAAAAAATACAAAACTGTTCTGCTGAATGTTCACTTTATTAAATCTCAGAAGATGAGAGGAAACAAAACGGAAAGAATGATACTTGGCAAAGAATTTTTGCTCCCCTGTAAAAAGGATGAGACAACATCAAAAACACCTTTCCTAGAAGAATGTGAGGAAGATACATGATAAGTGGCATCAGTTTGGGAGAGGGTTCAAAAGTCTTTCTTTAACTACTTTTACTAATGACATCTGTTAAGCAAATCCAATTCAGAGCAGTTTCAGAAATGCCAACATTGTTATCTTTTTGTACACTAATGGGAAGGCATGATCAGTGTCTGTCTAGCAGTGGACATCTGTGGTCACCATGCAGGTACTCGAGTCGCATCCTGTTTCCCTTTCCTCTCTCCCCATTCCTGCAGTTCCATTTATAGATGAGTTCCCCAAAGAAGGGCTGAGCATCATCTCTCCTATACTCACAGAAGATAAATACACAAAGAGACAGCAGGAAGAGACAGAAGTTCCTTTATCAGAGAGATTGGCTAACTCTGTTTAAGGGAAACAATTTTGAAGATGATGGGAGTGACAGAGCTACATCTTTGCACAAATTTGAAAAAGACAGACATTCTACTTTCTGAACAAAATCCTGGCTGTACCAGAATTTTGCAAATTGTTGAACCATGGAGTTTGAGAGCTAAGAGGTTATTGAAGACCCTGAAATTTTGTAATTAACCTATTTGGTCTTTTTTAGGATGGTATTAAATCTTCCTGTGCATCATCCAAGCAACCTGGATTTCTTTCAGAAAGATTCCTCTCTAGGTCTGTAACATAACATTAGCCTATATGACATCCTGCCCCAAAAACAGTAAGTATAAACAATAATAAGAAAAATGTCCCTCTCTGGTATTAAATAAAAGCCTACACCTGTATACTGAGAACATCTATGGGTCATGTCACCCAATTTATATTTGACAAGGGCTGTGTGGCAGCGCACTCGTGCCTGCTCGGTAAAGGGGAGCTCTGGGGCTCCCAGGCTGCCGAGGGACGGGTCTGCACGTGGTGTCTGTTGGGGCTCTGGGTGCCCAGGGCCACGCTGAGCTCCCTGCCCGGGCTGGGGACGGCGGGCAGGGCTGGGCTGTGACAGCTCGGGGGCTGTGACAGCGCAGGGGCTGTGTCACCACGGGGCAGCTATAAAAGGCCCCAGCGGGTGCCGCTGCCCCAGTAGAGCCTAGGCGAGCAGTGAACACACACGCAGTGAGGAGAGGGGCTGGAGGAGGGCTGGGGCAGCAGCGCCGGCCCCGGGCCGTGTGTTCTGCCCCTGCAGCCGGGCCCAGCCCCTGGCGGGAGCGCCTTGCTCAGGGCACGATGCTTGAGGGCCTGCAGCTGCCGGGGCCTCTCCTTCCTGCGCCACGTCCTGCGGCTCCTGCCCCCGCTGCCCGTCTCCATTGTGGCCCCACTGAACCCCTGCTGCGTGTCCTCCTGCAGACCATGGCTTTATTGTCACTGCCCTTCGTGCTCGTGCAAAGCCTGGTGCGGTATCCCCCGCCAGCCGGGGATGGGCTGGATGAGGCCACGCACCGGCGAATGCAGGATTGTCAGGAGCTGCTGCACCGCGAGATGGCTCGGCTGCTGCAGGAGCTGGAGCAGGGCCCGGAGCAGCAGGACGAGGGCTGGGGAGCCGTGCTCTTGGTGCTCTGCAGCAGGGCCGTTCTGGGCTCTTGCTGCAGTCCTGCTCCTCTTGGGCCTGTGCTGTAGCTGCAGGACAAGGAGCCATGAGGCCAGCAGCAGTGGCAAGGACAGAGCTCCTGCAAGACCTTGGCAGACGTGAGGGGAAAAGAACAGGAAGAAGACAATGTTGATCCAAAGGAAGGCAGAGAAAACATTGATGTGACATTGATGTGGAGGCAGACAAGAGCAGCAGCAGACATGACAGAGAAGGAAGTCCTGTGGCTGCTAGGAATGAAGGAGATGACGATGATGCCATTGAAGGCAACAGTGATGGGAAGGTGAAGGAAGACAGTGATGTTAAGAGTGACAATGGCCATGACTTAAAGAAAGATGAAGGATGGAGCGATGGGAATGTGCCAGGAGACAATACTGCTGAGGGAGATGAAGACGAACCTGGCAATGTTGCTGGCAATACAGAGGGCCTTGATGAAGGAAATGAAGCAGGAAACAAGGATGTGCAGGTGCAGCAAGACAAGGGCGCTGGAAAGGAAGAAGAAGGAGATGGAAATGAAGAAAAATCCCATGGTGCAAATATGCAGGCAGGCAACAGTGATGATGTAAATGAAGGTGAAGACAATGTAGATGGAAAGGAATACACAGATGTGAAGGTGCAGGAAAGCAGTGATGCCAGTGAACAAAGAAACAGCGATTGGTTTGGGCAGGAAGATAGCAGTGAGCCTGGGAATGAAGTAGGCCATAGTGGTTTTGCTGCAACTGAGGAAGAAAATAAGGAACTTATGAAACAGGATGACAATGATAGAAACGAAGATGAAGAACAGGGTGCTGTAAATGTGGAGGGAAACAAAACTGAAGACAGAAAAGAAGCCGAACAAGGTAACATGGCTGCCAGTGAAAAAGCAGGCAGTGATGGTGACAAGGAAGAAAGCAGCAGTGGTAGAATCAAAGACAGAGAAGACACCCAAGATATTGGGAATAAGGAAAGCATCCTTTTAGTAGATCACATACAGTGGCCTGTGCAGGACCTGGAGAGAGGTTGCTCAGTGACAGCTGAGCTGATGGAGAGCTTCACGTGTGTCTTTGTGGACAGCAATACTTTCTACCTGGTGCCTCAGGAAGCCATTGGGGTGGGCAGTGCCTTTGAGGGTTGGAGTCCCCAGGAGTGGGATGGGCTGTAGCGTGTGCTGGTCCCACTGAATCCCTCGCCAGGGCACGCCTTCCACTAGAGCTGAACAGCGCAGGGCAGATGGCAGCAAGGACCTTCAGTGTCCGTGTGGAGCTGGTGTGCACGTGCAAGAGGCGCAGCTGAGTGGGAAGCTGTTGTTTTTCCTGCATCACTCTCAGGAGGAGCTGCGGCAGAAGCAGAAGTGCAGCCCCCTAGAGACACGCTGCACTGGCTCCTACCTGGATGTGGAGAAAACCTCCCATTGGTTCTACCAGTTGGTGAGATCCTTGTGGCTGCATGTGCCTCAGTCATACTCATGGCACTTGGTGTTTCAGCCTTGCAGCCAGTCCTGCCAATCCAGCTGAGCAGAGGCAAGAAGAGCCTGATGGTGGAGATGCTCTTTGGGCTGTGCCAAGGGGACTCCGACATCTTTGTGGTCAGCCAGTCCCTGAGGCCCAGAAATGTGGCTCCAGCATTTTGTGAGCAGCCAGCCTGTTGAGGCCAACTTCCCTGCAAGCACAGCGCAGCCTGAGATGTATCCTGTGGCAGAGGTGAAATCCTTCTGGCACATTGCCAGGCAGGTGCCGTGTGAGAGCTTGCACCTGAAATGCCTGCAGGTCTTCACCTGCATCCTGAGAGGCACAGGTTTTTCCAGCTCTTCCTGGAAGGCTGTGGTCATGCACGTGCTGACCACCGTACCGCTGTCCCGGTGGAGCAGGAGGGAATTTGTGCTGTGTCTGTGGGACATCATGGCACACCTGCATCGCTGCCTGCAGTTGAAATGCCTGGAGCACTTTGTGCTAGGCAAGGAGAGGCTTCCTGCAGAGATCAGCCTGCCACCAGCCGTGCAAAGGGTTGAGCTGCTCAAGCTCTTTGAGCACCTGGCCCGAGATCCGGCAGCCCACAGAGAGGCGATGCAAGCTCATGGTCGGCTGCGATTTCGCCTCTGGATGCTGCTCTCCAGCCACTGAGAGGAGTTCCAGCAACAGAGCTGTGCTGGGGGCTCACACCCGATGGCAGCCATGTGAACCCTGCATAGTTGTTGCATTTGCCACTGGCAATCCTGAAGCTGCTTTCCTGCTCCAGTGGAAGATGCTGTGGCACGTGGATTCCTTGTGCACACACATCTCTGCCTTGCCCTTCACCTTCCAGTTACAACAGTGCTGCTGCCTAAGTCTGTGAGGCAGAAACTGGCTCCACCTGCACATCCTCACAGAAGAGAGTGAAGCTGATGGAGATTGCTTGGAGCACCTCAAAGACAGAAACCTAGCCTGGTAGGGACTTAGTGTAGTTATTCCATGAGCTGTGGTTTTACACAAAACAAAGCTGTGGCTTTGTAAGGATGTACTTCATAGTATATGAAAGCACAACAGGAAATTTCCATAGGAAAATTAGGTAGCCCCAGTTTTCATAATGAGACTTGTTTATTAGAATCCCTTCCAGAGACCCTTTAGTGTTGACTGTGTGTAACTATTTTGCAATTACCCTTAGTTTAGGGAATTGAACTACTCTACTGTAGATGCTTGCCTGTTTTTCAGTAATATTTGAACATCAGTGTTTGAAAAATTAATTAAAGGAGAAAAATTTCTCAAATTGCCTGAAATGTATTTGTATTTAACCCTCTTCATCTAATGTCCTTCCTATACCCCCACCTGAAACAATTATTTCTTGCAAACAGAGATGTTGGATTATTAAGTATACTGTCCCTCAAGCATTCCCATAGAAATGCTGTAAGCTTGAAGTGAAAGTACCCTGAAGTGCCTGAAATTTTGCAGCAGAGTTCTCCTGGATTTTTTAGGAATTTTTGGAAAAGTTTTCTTTACATAGTCACTTTTACAGGCTCCTGGGGAAAAACTTAGTCCTAAAAGATGAACAGAGAAGTCCCTAACTGGAAAACTTGTGGTTTAATGCGTAATTCTATTTCTGGCTCCTCATAACTAAGGTTTTGACATAATATTGTGACAACAGAAAGTCATGTTTTCTCTATTCCTGGTTATGTGTATCCTTCTGGAGAGGCCCAGCTGTTCTATGGATATTACCTTTACCACCAGGCCTAATAATATTGTTGCGCAGGTTTTCCATGAAAGGAGGAGGAGCACAGAACACAAACACACACAGGGGCTGTTTCCTCTATGAGAACTTCCTCTGTGAGCTGCAGGGACCAGTCGCAAAGTTGATTTAATAATTGACAGATTCGGTAACCAAAAGTTACTTCACTTTCATGAATCACACTGGTAAAGTGACGCTCCCTCTTTTGTCCTCCCGTCTCCAAAGAGGCAAGGCCGGCCTGGCCAGGCCCCTCCACATGCGACCACAGGCAGGGCTGGGGGAGCCACCAAGGCCCCCTCCCCATTTTCAACTAGGGGCCCTGATGGCCAGGGGATAGGGAAACCTTTGCCATGATCCTAGTTTCTCCTCCAGCTGCCCACACAGCTTGGGAGAAATGCAGCTGGAACAGAGTCCAGCCGAGTCTCCCCCACACAGCCTGCATGGCCTGGCACATCTCCAACAGGGCCTTGCCCGGCTCCCTTCACCTTCTGTCTGCAATTTTAGCTCTTCTAATGCTCGGATAAGACTGCTGATCTCCTGACCTCCCTCGAATGAGAGGAATAAAGCAGGAAGTATACTAAAGTCAGTCCAATGGGAGCCAAGTTTCCAGATGGGAAAAGATTGAGGAGACGCCCTGAAAAGGTTGGCTGAAAAGAACCCTTTTTGTATGTGGGACTGGACTACACTGAAAATTCCTTTAAATTGTGGAGAACTACTTGGGAGGGTTGAAGTGCTTGAGAAAAAAAGATCCTTTGCCCCGAGGGAATGGGGGTCTCTGTTCTGGAGACTGGAAAGATGAACAGAAACATTTGATGGAAAAAGAAATGAAGATAACTTTTTGCCTTTAAACAGCTTGTCCTTAAAAGTAATATCCCAGGAGTTTTTTGACATAAGCCATAACACGGCTCTGGAAAGACTGTGAAGATGGGAGGAGTTACACGATTTTCAGATTTTCTGGGGCGGATGCAAATTGTGAAAGTGAAGAAACACCCTATGGCTAAACCAAGAAGGAGCTTCTCTCTCTAGAGTGTACTAAAATGATTATTTAAGTGAATGACTGACTGAAGTGTCTCTGTATGTTGTTGTTAAGAAATATGGAAGGTGGAGGCGAGGAGGGAGTGGTCTCGAAATCTTATTCTGAATCCCTTATTCTCTCGGTATTATTAATAAAGTTCTTCTTTCTACTCTTTTAAATATTAGGCCTGCCTTGTTTTTGCTCCTAAATCCTATCTCCAAGAAAAATTGAGTACATTATAATTGGCAAACCCAAATCAAACCTAGACAATTGTATAGCACTGAGAGCCACTTTGCATGCACAGCTTTGTCCATGGCGAGATGCAGCTGGAAGTATTTCTTGTCTTTGCCTTCATACCAATACATCTGGGATCAACTGGTCAATTTTAAACTCAGAATACCTTAGGAATTGGACAAATTGCTGCAGTCATGCTATAAATACTATTCTTTATCTCAGAAGTTTGGTTGAGAATTTCTACAATGCTCTCACAAATCTTCACACGTATTCTCCAACATGAGAAAGGACTTGCTCCTACCTAAAGAAAAGTGATGTGGCCTTTGTTCTTTGCTGTACATGAAAATTATACAGCCTTTTATTTCAGAGTCCTTCAAAGGTGTCATTAGGTGTAACTGCTTTGGAAGTGGTTGAGATGTTCCCTTTCTGCTAATTTAGGCATGGTTTGTCATTTAAAAAGTCTGTAACTAGTTGCAAAGAGAATTCTGAGTCTCAACCAAGTTGGGTCAACATTGCTGCATCCTTGTACCATGCTGGAATTAAGGAATGGTAGCATGGTCACCACACATGTGACCTGATGCTAAGAAGTCTCAATGTGTTTTATAAATGCAGATGCCTATTATCAGAACAGAATGACATTTTTGCTTTTGAAGGCTTTTTGCTGTGGCTCTGCTGCTGGAGGTTTTTAAGTAAGCAATTCTGCTGTTGTAAGCCAAGTCCACTGAGACACTGTGCTAAATGAATAAAACCCAGTTGCTATTCCAGCTTCTATCACTCAGCAGTGAAATATTAACCCAGAAGGGGAGTTAGCTGGATGCTCCTTTAATCACCAGGCTGGAAAAAACTATTTATTTTTGAGGAAAATAGCAAATAGAGACTATAAAACTGAGTGCTGAACATGTACTCAGGAAAGACCATCCCTGTACCTAGCTTTGTTCCTGTGCCTTGTGAGAATGCTACAGAGGCTACAGAGATGCAGTGATTCAAATTGACAGCTTGCTCTAAGCTTGAAAATCATTGGGAAATGTGCTTTTCACAGTAAATTTTTCCAGTGTAATATCCTTGGTGATAGTAAATATGTGTCACTGTGATGGGAAGTTTCAGTGTATAAGATGGGATTGTGTTGTTTTATGGAGTGAGAGCAATGATTCATTTGGCTGAAATTTAATCAATTTTCTGTTTACTTGTGGAATTTTATTAGGTCATGGCACACTTACAATCTTACCAATGGTCATGCTCAGGGTCTTATTTCCAAGCTTTTTTCAATAGTAAATGACCGACCAAATCTGATTCTTCACCACTTTGCAGCTTGTGTTGTCATCTGTGTCAGTAAGGAGTGTGCAGTGTTGTCATTTCAATCTGGAATATTCTACAAATGTTTTCCTTATGATGTAGTGAAATAAATGATGGCACAAGGATTCAGACAGGGCTCATTCCCACTTTTAGTCACGAGACAGCGTTTTCCCTCACTGTTAGAGCTGCTCTAGGTGTTTTTTTTTTACTGAGAAATTCTAAAACTCTTAAACAACAGAAGACAAATATTCATTTGGAATGGTCTCTTCAGAGATCATTCCTTTCAATTAAGAGGGAAATGGGAAGAAGAGAGCAGTCTCAGTCATCATCCTTCATGTATGTGGAAAATCAAATCCACATACGTTTGTATTGCTGTTTACTACGAGTGGCAAATAATAGCAACACACTTCTTGGGGAAGGAAAAAAGCACTTTATTGAAACCTGACCTATATTTATAGAAGTGCTCGTGAATCTCAAACGGGACAGCAGTTCATTGGACAACAGGAGAAAACATCCCATGTCACGTACATTATACACTGTCCCACAGTCAAGACCGGGTGCTAATCTTATGTTTATTAATTCCTTTCTATTTGCAAGAAAGCGCTCACCCTCGGAAAAATCCTGGCCGGAGCTGAGAAAGTGTCACAGTCTGAGAAAAAGACTCAGAACCTGAGAAAAGGCTGAACTTTGCCTAGGCCTTCAGCAGTGTCCACAAGTCCCCCTAGCAGTTTAAAAAAGAAAAGAAAGAGAAGTGTTTGTAATCCCCCGCAGAGCCCTTTGCAAAGGAGAACAAACACAACTCAGGAGACCTGAGGACACCTAAAGTGCCCAGGGAAATCTTCACACCTGCTGCTTTTTCCCTGCAAAATTAATTCTAATACAATAACAAAAACCCACCACCATTCACCAGACTTATCATTTCTAATACATCCCAGAAAAACCTATCTAACAATGTCTCAAGGACTTAAAACAGTTCCAAAGGAACAAATGAATGCTCATGCTCTGCTTGTAGCGGGACGGTCTGGCTGGTGATCAGCACGTCGGTCAGCATCTGAAGGCTGTGCATCGGCGGCGTTCTGTCTCTGGTGCTGCAGGTCACACCTCGCAGGCAGCCAGCGAACCCCGGTGTCTGTCGAGATGCACCCGCGGCCCGAACGACGAGTTCATGCACTGCCCACTTGTTCGCGGTCAGGTCCCGTATAGAGACCTAAGCTTGTCTCATCTGCAGCCTGTAAGGAAGAGAAATGATTCACAATAACAGGATTATTGGAATCTTATGGCACAGTAAGGTGATCGATGGTGCAAAAAGCTTTTCCTAATCGGCTGTGCGGTGTTTCACCAGCCACTCCCCTTTTCTTGTCCCCTTTTTTTTTCAAGAACGCGATTTGACCAAATTCAAAGGTCCAGCCCCCCGGCCGCCCCTCCCCGCCGCCGGCACGACGGGTCACAACGCGGAGCCTCGTTCCGCCGCCAAAAGCGCCCTCACCGAGCCCGATCCCCCGTCCCGGGCTGTCTCTTCCCGCCCTTTCCCGTCCCACGGATACACGAGAGGAGGCCGCGGCCGGCGCCACCCCGGACTACAACTCCCAGAATGCTCTGCGGCGCAGCCGCCGCGCCATGCCACGTCTCTCACAGCCGGGTCCAACGGTCCCTGGCGGGGGGGCCGCACCCCCGTCCTCTGCCCTCAGCTTGGTTCGCTCCGGATTTCTATAAAGGTGGCGCGGGGGCGCGATCCAGGCACTGCCACGTTGGAGGCGTGGCGTGATGGTTGTTCTGCGACTGAATTACGTCGTGCCATTAATTCTCCGCCTTTGGATGACAGTTTTAAGAAGCCGTCGGGCACCCTGTGTACATCTCTATTTGTAGAGATTTGAAGTACGTCTCGGTTGAAGCGATTTCTGTTCACAGAGTGAATTAGGTTGGGAAAGGCCTCTCAGCTTATGGAGTCAAGCCTGTGACGAGTTCCCTCAGATACCCCTGGTGCTCGAGAGCCTTGCCCAGCTCCGTTCCTTTTTCTGGACACACTCCAGCCCCTCAATTCCTGTCGTAAGGGGCCCAGAAGTGGACACAGCACTCGAGGTGTGGCCTCAGCAGTGGGGAGTAGCTTTCGCTAACGATGTCTCACTGTTTTATTTAATAAAGGCTGCACCGATTTAATAGCTGACTTCGAAATAATCAGTATAAATTTTAGGCTTTAAATACAGCAGGCGTTATTAATTTTCAGCCCATGGAATTCAAAATAAATTCTTTTGACCTAAGTAACCTCCAAGCATGTATTTTGTGAGGGAATTACTTTACCACACATGGTGCACCTTCCCTCCTTTACTGCTAACAAAATCCCAGTGTTTGATACAAACAGCTCCAGGATATTTTCATTAATAGTTCATAAAACAGCTCACAATCAGCCTCTTGAGAAAAGCAAAGTGTGTTTTCTAATACAACCAATTAGTTTGAGTTTTGAATGTTTGCATTTGCAACTGAGGCAAATGCAATTCTAGTTGTTGTCAGTAGGTGAGATACTTATGAGCAATGAATTAAATTTTACATGGCATTTCCTAATGAATAATGGTCATAAAAAAGAATGGATGTTTGGAGAGTGTGTTAATATAACATGGTATATTCAAGGTATGACACACACATACACACACAGAGCATACAACATTGCTCCTTTATACTTTTTTTTATAAATGCATAGTTCTAAGAATTCATAATTGTTATTGGCATGAAAGGTCAAAGAGTTGGTATTAAACACCTGTCTAGCCTCCTGGACCTCAGTTCTGGCCATCCAGGGACATAGGGTGCTACTTCAAAAGATATTTTTCCATCCACAGTAGCAGACAGGCTCCAAGACATCAACCTGCCCTCTTTGTGTGTCATCAGCAATAGAAATTAGTTCCTTCCTATTCCCAAATGTCAAGAATTATGTATCTTTGCATGCAAAATATGTTGATTTCACTGGGCCAAAGATGATTAAGATTTCTGAGGTTTTATAAAATAGAGATGCAATTGTCAGAGAAAGCATAGCAAGGATGAAGGTGTAATCATCCTTAAAAAACCCACTCTTGCTGAAGCACCCATAGCTTGATCCAGGGTCCACTGATACCATCTCACCCTGTCAATGAGCTGTTCTGGAAATGCAGAGCTTGTCAGCCCCAACTCTGGTTCTACTAAATGGTTTTATTCACAATTGTCTGCAAAATCTGCAGCAGGACAAGCAAAGTCACAGCAAAGCCCATTCTGAGAATGGCTTGGGGGATGCTCCATACCTATTCTGAGTGCACAGGAAACGCAGGTTCCTCCAGCAGCAGATTGGTGAGTCAGTGTCCCCTCAGCCTCGTGCTGTCACTGTCCTGTACCTTCTGTGCCTGAGCCCAGGAAATGTGACACTTTGGTGCTACCAGTGACACGATTTCTGCTTTGGCCAGACACTGTCCTGTCTCCAGACTCCCCTGGCTCTATCCAGCCCAGGCCGCTCCTGCCCTGGGGAAGCTCTCCCACATGCAGGAGAGCACAGCCCGGTTTGGTGCAGCTTCTCTTCGGCTCACAGTGGCAGGAGCAGCCCCACGGCTGCACTGGCACTGGGGCAGAGAGCAGGAACAGCTCAGGGAAAGAAGCCAGCCTGGGCACAGGTCACTGCAGGGTCCCTCAGCTACATCGGGTACAGACAGTTCTGGAGACGGCAGAAAGCCCAAAAATCTGCAGGACTGGGAACGAGGGGGATAAAAAGAGCTTGTGGGAGGACTTTGAGGTGAAAAACAAACTCGGTTGGACCCAAAACTGGGTAGGAAGGGGTTACCAACATTGCTGTGCTCCTCCTCCCAAGGGAGAGGAGGAAACCCCCACCAACATCACAAACATCCCAGCAAGAGACCCAGGACACTGATGGTTCCCTGTGAGCCCCAGGCTGTGCCTGTGAGCTGTGGGAGCTGAGAAAGCTTTGGAATGCCCAGGACAGCACAGAGAGGTGCAGGGGGTGTTTCTGTGCTGAGTGCTCACTGCACCACTGGGGCTCCTGAGCATCAGTTCATCCCAGGGGTGTGTGATGGACAAAAGTCCTCCAGGGTAACATCATTGCTGTGTGTCATTACAGTTCCTGCACAAACTCATAGCTTGGATGCGTGACATTTTATTAGGCACTTCCTATTGGTTTTGATATTAATGAATTTAAAGGGTTTAATGGTCATTTATTTGATTAAGATGTTTTAAATTAGACATAGTTAAGAGGTTCAATATAGGTTCAATATAGATTCTGTAGGGTGACACACCAGAGGTTGTGCTGGTTCCAGACAAAGAGTAGGTTCTGTAGGGTGTCCCACCAGAGGGTATGTCAGTTCCTGACAAAGTGTAGGATCTGTATCTAGGGTCTCTCTAGTGCACTGGATTAAAAGAAAAGAAAAACCAAATCAAAACAGAAACTAGATTTGCTGTTAAATACCTCTCACAAATGAATATATGTGAAAAACTTTTAATTGTTTGCTTCTTGTCTTAAGTGCTTATTTGAAACACAGGCCACTGATTATAGATATTAATCATTATTAGACAAAAGACATTAGCACAAGTATCCTACCCTAGGAAGTGTTGGGAAAAATAGCATTTTATTTGAAGTGAGACAAATATTTACAGACGTCTTTTACACTTAATCATAGTAAATCCTAGGCTGTATTTTTTTAACCAGTAAAAACCCCTAATTTTGCAGTCTCCTTGAAAAAAATTTCAGGTCTGTGTTAGCTTTCACCACCCCTTTTCTCCTCTGAAACAAATCTCAGAAGATTTCTGGTAGTACTTACCTTATTGCTGCATAACCTTTGTACTTAAATACTATTGTTATTTCCCTGCACATGCTGTGCAGCATGAAGAGAGATGCTGGCTCTGAACCCATAACCAAGGCTCTCTAAATACTTGAAATGGAAACTTACCATCACTACAGGACCACAAGGGGCATGGATTCCTTAGGGTACAAATGAAAGCAGAAAGGATTCTGTTGAGAAAAAGCAGATTTCAAAAAGCAACAAATGAACAGAATTGATATTATTATGGTTGGAAAGAAAGGCTGTTGGTTCCAGACACAAAATAGGTTCCGTAGGGTGTCTCAGCAGAGGGTACGTCATTTCCTGACAAAGTGTAGAATCTGTGTCTAGATTATCCAAAAGATATTGGCATTTAAAAAAAAAAAAAAAAAAAAAAAAGAATAAAAACGAAATCAAGGGAAAATCTACATTTGCGGCTAAATACCTCTTACAAAGGTACATATGTGAAGCACTTAGAACTGTTTGCTCATTGTCTTAAGTGCTTATTTGAAACAGAGGGCGCCTGATTAGAGGTATTACCATTTATTGGACAAAAGACATTGCAACAAGTATCCTACTCTCAGAAATGTTGGAAAACAATATTATTTTAATATTATTATAAATAACAAAATTTATTTGAAGTGCTACAAAGACTTAGAGAAATTTTTTACACCCCATCATTATAACTTCTAGGGTGGGTTTAGTCAGTCCAGAAAACAAACTTACTCTACATTCTCCCTGAAAAAAATATTCAGGCCTGTGTTAGCTTTCACCACCCCATTTCCTTTCCAGATAAATGTCTCAGAACATTTCTGTTAGCACTGAAACACTAATCTTAGATCATTAGGATTTCAGTTAGCTGGCTAAAAATAACACTCAATTATTGTTGTTTTATGCCTAGAGAAGCTGTGCAGCATGAAGGGAGATTCTGGCTCAGAACACACATCTAAGTGACTGTAACTGCTTGAAAAGCAGACTTACCATCAGGAGCAGGATCAGGAGGAGTACTGGCTCTTCGGTGTACAAAAGTAAGCGGAAAAGGTTCTGCCAGAGAAAGACAATTTACTTCAGAGAATGTCAATAATAAAACTAAAGAAATGCACACAACTGAAACAGTTATGGCTGGAAGGAAAGGCTGTGTTGGTTCCAGACACAGTAAAGGTTCTGTAGGGTGACATACCAGAGCTTGTGTCAGTTCCATGCAAGTTGTAGGTTCTGTAGCGTGTCCTACCAGAGGGTATGTCACTTCTTGACAAAGCGTCGGATCTCTGTCTGGGTTCACCCAAGGATGCTGGAATTTAAAATATAAATAAATAAAGAACTACCAAATCAAGGCAGCATCTGCATTTGCTGTTAAATATCTCTTACAAAGGTGCATATGAGAAGTATTTGTAACTGTTCGATGCTTGTCGTAAGTGCAAATTTTAAACACGTAGCACCCAAAATTCGATATTAATCTTTAAAGGACAAAGGACACTAGAACAAGTATATTGTTTTTAGGAAGTGCTGGATAAAATAATAGCATTTTATTTGAAGCGGGACCAGTATTATACCGACATCTTTTACTCTTCATCATTATAATTGCTAGAGTGGGTTCTATTAATCCACTAAACAAGCTAATTTTCTAGTCTGCCTGACTAAAATTTTCATGCCTCTGTTAGCTCTCACCACCCAATTTCTCTTCCAGAACAAGTCTCAGAACATTTCTGACAGTACTTACTTTACTGCTGCATTATCTTTGTACTGAACTACTGTTGTTACTTGCCATAGATGCTGTGCAGCGTGAAGGGAGATGCTGCTGAGGAAACCATATCCAAGTGACTGTAACTGTTTAAAAACGAATCTTACCGTGAGGATCAGGACCACGAGGTTTACGGATTCCTTGGGGTACACATGGAAAGCGAAAGTATTCTGTTCAGAGAAAGTAAATTTTAAAAGGAAAATGAAGAGAAATGAAATATTTATGGCTGGAAGGAAAGGCTGTGTTAGTTCCAGACACAGTATAGGTTCTTTAGAGCGACATACCAGAGATTCTTCCAGTTCCAGGCATAGAGTAGGTTTTGGAGGGTGTCCCACCAGCGGGTTTGTCAGTTCCTAACAAATTGTAGACTGCGTGTCTAGGCTGTCCACAGCATGCTGGAATAACAAAAAAGTATTAAATCAAAGAAGAATATACATTTGCTGTTAAATCCCTCTCACAAAGACACATATGTGAAGTACTTATAACTGCTTGCTTCTTCTCTTAAGTCCTTATTTGAAACGAAGGCATCTGATTACAGATAATAATCTTTATTGAACAAAGGACATTACAAGTATCCTGACCTTGGAAATGGTGGAAAACCAAAGCATTATATTTGAAGTGTTACACATACTTAGAGAAATCTTTTACACCCCATCATTATAATAGCTAGGTGGATTTATTTAATCCAGTACACAAACTTATTCTGCAGTCTCCCTGGCAAGAAGTTTTCATGCCAGTGTTAGCTTTTACCACTCCATTTCTTTTCTGAAAAGTGTCTCAGAACATTTCTGTTTGCACGAGTTTTATTAATCCATTATCTTTATACTTAACTAGTGTTGTTTTTTTTTGTCTAGAGAATCTGTGCAGCATGAATGGAGATGCTGGCTCTGAACCCACATCTAAGTGACTAAAACGGCTTGAAAAGCTGACCTACCATCAGGAGCAGGATCAAGAGGAGTACTGGCTTCTCGAGATACAAAGCCAAGTGGAAAAGATTTTGCCACGAAAAAAAATATTTACTTTAGAGAATGTAAATATTAAAGCCAAGGAAATGGACAGAACTGAAATAGTTATGGTTGGGAGGAAAGACTGTCTTGGTTCCAGACACAGTAAAGGTTCTGTAGGGTGACATACCACAGCTTGTGTTGGTTCCATGCATGTTGTAGGTTCTGTAGCGTGTCCCACCAGAGGGTATGTCACTTCCTGACAAAGTGTCAGATCTCTGTCTAGGCTCCCCCCAGCATACTGGAATCAAAAAGAAACAATGAAAATCATATCAAGATTGAATCTGGTTTTGCTGTAAATACCTTCCACAAAGGCACATACGTGAAGTTCTTACATCCGTTCGCTTCTTGTCTTAACTGCTTATTTGAAACACAGGGCACCTGATTATACATATTAATCTTTATAGGACAAAGGATATTAGCTCAAGTATCCTGCCTTAGGAAGTGCTGGAAATCAATAGCACTTTATTTGAAGTGGGAACAATATTTACAGGCATCTTTTACTCTTCTTCTTCATAATGGCTAAAATGTAGTTTATTAATCCAGTAGGAAAACTAGTTGACAGTCAAACAGACAGAAGTTTTCATGCCTCTGTTAGCTTTCACCACCCAATTTCTCTTCCAGAACAAGTCTCAGAACATTTCTGACAGTACTTACTTTACTGCTGCATTATCTTTGCACTTAACTACTGTTGTTATTTGCCATAGATGCTGTGCAGCGTGAAGGGAGATGCTGCTGAGGAAACCATATCCAAGTGACTGTAACTGTTTAAAAAGGAATCTTACCGTGAGGATCAGGACCACGAGGTTTACAAATTCCTTGGGGTACATGTTGAAAGCGAAAATATTCTGTTTAGAGAAAGTAAATTTTAAAAGGAAAATGAAGAGAAATGAAATATTTATGGCTGGAATGAAAAGCTGTGCTAGTTCCAGACACAGTATAGGTTCTTTAGGGTGACACACCAGAGATTCTGCCAGTTCCAGGCACAGAGTAGGTTCTGGAGGGTGTCCCACCAGCGGGTTTGTCAATTCCTAACAAATTGTAGGCTGCGTGTCTAGGTTGTCCACAGCATGCTGGAATAACAAAAAAGTATTAAAACAAATCAAGACAGAATCTACATTTGCTGTTAAACCCCTCTGACAGAGACACCTATGTGAAGTATTTATAACTGTTTTCTTCTTCTCTTAAATGCTTATTTGAAACAGAGGGCATCTGATTACAGATAATAATCTTTATTGAACAAAGGAGATTACAACAAGTATTCTGACCTCGGAAATGGTGGAAAACAAAAGCATTATATTTGAAGTGTTACACATACTTAGAGAAATCTTTTACACCCCATCATTATAACTTCTAGGATGGGTTTATTTAATCCAGTATGCAAAATTATTCTACAGTCTCCCTGGCAAGAAGTTCTCATGCCAGTGTTAGCTTTCACCACCCCATTTCTTTACTGAAAAGTGTCTCAGAACATTTCTTTTTGCATGAGTTTTATTAATCCATTATCTTTACACTTAACTAGTGTTGTTTTTTTTTGTCTAGAGAATCTGTGCAGCATGAAGGCAGATGCTGGCTCTGAAGCCACATCTCAGTGACTAAAACTGCTTGAAAAGCAGACTTACCATCAGGAGCAGGATCAAGAGGAGTACTGGCTTCTCGAGATACAAAGCCAAGTGGAAAAGATTCTACGACGAAAAGAAATATTTACTTTAGAGAATGTAAATATTAAAGCCAAGGAAATGGACAGAACTGAAATAGTTATGGTTGGGAGGAAAGACTGTCTTGGTTCCAGACACAGTAAAGGTTCTGTAGGGTGACATGCCAGAGCTTGTGTCGGTTCCGTGCACGTTGTAGGTTCTGTAGCGTGTCCCACCAGAGGGTATGTCACTTCCTGACAAAGTGTCAGATCTCTGTCTAGGCTCCCCCCAGCATACTGGAATCAAAAAGAAACAATGAAAGTCATATCAAGATTGAATCTGGTTTTGCTGTAAATACCTTCCACAAAGGCACATACGTGAAGTTCTTACATCCGTTCGCTTCTTGTCTTAACTGCTTATTTGAAACACAGGGCACCTGATTATACATATTAATCTTTATAGGACAAAGGATATTAGCACAAGTATCCTGCCTTAGGAAGTGCTGGAAATCAATAGCACTTTTTTTGAAGTGGGAACAATATTTACAAGCATCTTTTACTCTTCTTCTTCATAATGGCTAAAATGTAGTTTATTAATCCAGTAGGAAAACTAGTTGACAGCCAAACAGACAGAAGTTTTCATGCCTCTGTTAGCTTTCACCACCCAATTTCTCTTCCAGAACAAGTCTCAGAACATTTCTGACAGTACTTACTTTACTGCTGCATTATCTTTGCACTTAACTACTGTTGTTACTTGCCATAGATGCTGTGCAGCGTGAAGGGAGATGCTGGTGAGGAAACTATATCCAAGTGACTGTAACTGTTTAAAAAGGAATCTTACCGTGAGGATCAGGACCACGAGGTTTACGGATTCCTTGGGGTACACGTGGAAAGCGAAAATATTCTGTTCAGAGAAAGTAAATTTTAAAAGGAAAATGAAGAGAAATGAAATATTTATGGCTGGAAGGAAAGGCTGTGTTGGTTCCAGACACAGTATAGGTTCTTTAGGGTGACACACCAGAGATTCTGCCAGTTCCAGGCACAGAGTAGGTTCTGGAGGGTGTCCCACCAGCGGGTTTGTCAATTCCTAACAAATTGTAGGCTGCGTGTCTAGGCTGTCCACAGCATGCTGGAATAACAAAAAAGTATTAAAACAAATCAAGACAGAATCTACATTTGCTGTTAAATCCCTCTCACAAAGACACATATGTGAAGTATTTATAACTGTTTGCTTCTACTCTTAAATGCTTATTTGAAACAGAGGGCATCTGATTACAGATAATAATCTTTATTGGACAAAGGAGATTACAACAAGTATCCTGACCTCGGAAATGGTGGAAAACAAAAGCATTATATTTGAAGTGTTACACATACTTAGAGAAATCTTTTACACCCCATCATTGTAACTTCTAGGGTGGGTTTATTTAATCCAGTATGCAAAATTATTCTACAGTCTCCCTGGCAAGAAGTTTTCATGCCAGTGTTAGCTTTCACCACCCCATTTCTTTACTGAAAAGTGTCCCAGAACATTTCTTTTTGCATGAGTTTTATTAATCCATTATCTTTACACTTAACTAGTGTTGTTTTTTTTTGTCTAGAGAATCTGTGCAGCATGAAGGGAGATGCTGGCTCTGAAGCCACATCTCAGTGACTAAAACTGCTTGAAAAGCAGACTTACCATCAGGAGCAGGATCAAGAGGAGTACTGGCTTCTCGAGATACAAAGCCAAGTGGAAAAGATTCTACGACGAAAAGAAATATTTACTTTAGAGAATGTAAATATTAAAGCCAAGGAAATGGACAGAACTGAAATAGTTATGGTTGGGAGGAAAGACTGTCTTGGTTCCAGACACAGTAAAGGTTCTGTAGGGTGACATGCCAGAGCTTGTGTCGGTTCCCTGCACGTTGTAGGTTCCGTAGCATGTCCCACCAGAGGGTATGTCACTTCCTGACAAAGTGTCAGATCTCTGTCTAGGCTCCCCCCAGCATACTGGAATCAAAAAGAAACAATGAAAGTCATATCAAGATTGAATCTGGTTTTGCTGTAAATACCTTCCACAAAGGCACATACGTGAAGTTCTTACATCCGTTCGCTTCTTGTCTTAACTGCTTATTTGAAACACAGGGCACCTGATTATACATATTAATCTTTATAGGACAAAGGATATTAGCACAAGTATCCTGCCTTAGGAAGTGCTGGAAATCAATAGCACTTTATTTGAAGTGGGAACAATATTTACAGGCATCTTTTACTCTTCTTCTTCATAATGGCTAAAATGTAGTTTATTAATCCAGTAGGAAAACTAGTTGACAGCCAAACAGACAGAAGTTTACATGCCTCTGTTAGCTTTCACCACCCAATTTCTCTTCCAGAACAAGTCTCAGAACATTTTCTGACAGTACTTACTTTACTGCTGCATTATCTTTGCACTTAACTACTGTTGTTACTTGCCATAGATGCTGTGCATCGTGAAGGGAGATGCTGGTGAGGAAACCATATCCAAGTGACTGTAACTGTTTAAAAAAGAATCTTACCATCAGGAGCAGAATTAAGAGGAGTACTGGCTCTTCGGTGTACAAAAGTAAGCGGAAAAGGTTCTGCCAGAGAAAGACAATTTACTTCAGAGAATGTCAATAATAAAACTCAAGAAATGCACACATCTGAAACAGTTATGACTGGAAGGAAAGGCTGTGTTGGTTCCAGACACAGTAAAGGTTCTGTAGGGTGACATACCTGAGCTTGTGTCAGTTCCATGCACGTTGTAGGTTCTGTAGCGTGTCCCACCAGAGGGTATGTCACTTCTTGACAAAGCGTCGGATCTCTGTCTGGGTTCACCCAAGGATGCTGGAATTTAAAATATAAATAAATAAAGAACTACCAAATCAAGGCAGCATCTGCATTTGCTGTTAAATATCTCTTACAAAGGTGCATATGAGAAGTATTTATAACTGTTCACTGCTTGTCGTATATGTAAATTTGAAACACATAGCAACCAAAATTCGATATTAATCTTTAAAGGACTAAGGACATTAGAACAAGTATATTGTTTTTAGGAAGTGCTGAATAAAATAATAGCATTTTATTTGAAGCGGGACCAGTATTATACAGACATCTTTTACTCTTCATCATTATAATTGCTAGAGTGGGTTCTATTAATCCACTAAACAAGCTAATTTTCTAGTCTGCCTGACTAAAATTTTCATGCCTCTGTTAGCTTTCACCACCCAATTTCTCTTCCAGAACAAGTCTCAGAACATTTCTGACAGTACTTACTTTACTGCTGCATTATCTTTGCACTTAACTACTGTTGTTACTTGCCATAGATGCTGTGCAGCGTGAAGGGAGATGCTGCTGAGGAAACCATATCCAAGTGACTGTAACTGTTTAAAAAGGAATCTTACCATCAGGAGCAAGATATGGAGTTGTACAGTTTCCTTGTGGTACACATGAAAGGCGAAAGAATTCTGTTCAGAGAAAGTAAATTTTAAAAGGAAAATGAAGAGAAATGAAATATTTATGGCTGGAAGGAAAGGCTGTGTTAGTTCCAGACACAGTATAGGTTCATTAGGGTGACACACCAGAGATTCTGCCAGTTCCAGGCACAGAGTAGGTTCTGGAGGGTGTCCCACCAGCGGGTTTGTCAATTCCTAACAAATTGTAGGCTGCCTGTCTAGGCTGTCCACAGCATGCTGGAATAACAAAAAAGTATTAAAACAAATCAAGACAGAATCTACATTTGCTGTTAAACCCCTCTCACAGAGACACCTATGTGAAGTATTTATAACTGTTTTCTTCTTCTCTTAAATGCTTATTTGAAACAGAGGGCATCTGATTACAGATAATAATCTTTATTGGACAAAGGAGATTACAACAAGTATCCTGACCTCGGAAATGGTGGAAAACAAAAGCATTATATTTGAAGTGTTACACATACTTAGAGAAATCTTTTACACCCCATCATTATAACTTCTAGGGTGGGTTTATTTAATCCAGTATGCAAAATTATTCTACAGTCTCCCTGGCAAGAAGTTCTCATGCCAGTGTTAGCTTTCACCACCCCATTGCTTTTCTGAAAATTGTCTCAGAACATTTCTGTTTTCATGAGTTTTATTAATCCATTATCTTTACACATAACTAGTGTTGTTGTTTTGTCTAGAGAATCTGTGCAGCATGAAGGCAGATGCTGGCTCTGAAGCCACATCTCAGTGACTAAAACTGCTTGAAAAGCAGACTTACCATCAGGAGCAGGATCAAGAGGAGTACTGGCTTCTCGAGATACAAAGCCAAGTGGAAAAGATTATGCAACGAAAAAAATACTTACTTTAGAGAATGTAAATATTAAAGCCAAGGAAATGGACAGAACTGAAACAGTTATGGTTGGGAGGAAAGACTGTCTTGGTTCCAGACACAGTAAAGGTTCTGTAGGGTGACATACCTGAGCTTGTGTCGGTTCCATGCACGTTATAGGTTCTGTAGCGTGTCCCACCAGAGGGTATGTCACTTCTTGACAAAGCGTCGGATCTCTGTCTGGGTTCACCCAAGGATGCTGGAATTTAAAATATAAATAAATAAAGAACTACCAAATCAAGGCAGCATCTGCATTTGCTGTTAAATATCTCTTACAAAGGTGCATATGAGAAGTATTTATAACTGTTCGCTACTTGTCGTAAGTGCAAATTTGAAACTTAGCACCCAAAATTCGATATTAATCTTTAAAGGACAAAGGACATTAGAACAAGTATATTGTTTTTAGGAAGTGCTGAATAAAATAATAGCACTTTATTTGAAGGGGACCAATATTATACCGACATCTTTTACTCTTCATCATTATAATTGCTAGAGTGGGTTCTATTAATCCACTAAACAAGCTAATTTTCTAGTCTGCCTGACTAAAATTTTCATGCCTCTGTTAGCTCTCACCACCCAATTTCTCTTCCAGAACAAGTCTCAGAACATTTCTGATAGTACTTACTTTATTGCTGCATTATCTTTGCAATCAACTACTGTTATTTTTTGCCATAGATGCTGTGCAGCATGAAGGGAGATGCTGGTGAGGAAACCATATCCAAGTGACTGTAACTGTTTAAAAAGGGATCTTACCATCAGGAGCAAGATATGGAGTTGTACAGTTTCCTTGTGGTACACATGAAAGGCGAAAGAATTCTGTTCAGAGAAAGTAAATTTTAAAAGGAAAATGAAGAGAAATGAAATATTTATGGCTGGAAGGAAAGGCTGTGTTGGTTCCAGACACAGTATAGGTTCTTTACGGTGACACACCAGAGAGTCTGCCAGTTCCAGGCACAGAGTAGGTTCTGGGGGGTGTCCCACCAGCAGGTATGTCAATTCCTAACACAGTGTCGAATGGGTGTCTAGGCTGTTCCCAGCATGCTGGAAAAACAAAAAAAAATTAAATCAAAGAAGAATCTACCTTTGCTGTTAAATCCCTCTCACAAAGACACCTATGTGAAGTACTTATAACTGTTTGCTTCTTCTCTTAAGTCCTTATTTGAAACGAAGGCATCTGATTACAGATAATAATCTTTATTGGACAAAGGAGATTACAACAAGTATCCTGACCTCGGAAATGGTGGAAAACAAAAGCATTATATTTGAAGTGTTACACATACTTAGAGAAATCTTTTACACTCCATCATTGTAACTTCTAGGGTGGGTTTATTTAATCCAGTATGCAAAATTATTCTACAGTCTCCCTGGCAAGAAGTTTTCATGCCAGTGTTAGGTTTCACCACCCCATTTCTTTACTGAAAATTGTCTCAGAACATTTCTGTTTTCATGAGTTTTATTAATCCATTATCTTTACACATAACTAGTGTTGTTGTTTTGTCTAGAGAAGCTGTGCAGCATGAAGGGAGATGCTGGCTCTGAAGCCACCTCTAAGTGACTAAAACTGCTTGAAAAGCAGACTTACCATCAGGAGCAGGATCAAGAGGAGTACTGGCTTCTCGAGATATAAAGCCAAATGGAAAAGATTTTGCCACGAAAAAAAATATTTACTTTAGAGAATGTAAATATTAAAGCCAAGGAAATGGACAGAACTGAAATAGTTATGGTTGGGAGGAAAGACTGTCTTGGTTCCAGACACAGTAAAGGTTCTGTAGGGTGACATACCAGAGCTTGTGTCGGTTCCGTGCACGTTATAGGTTCTGTAGCGTGTCCCACCAGAGGGTATGTCACTTCCTGACAAAGTGTCAGATCTCTGTCTAGGCTCCCCCCAGCATACTGGAATCAAAAAGAAACAATGAAAGTCATATCAAGATTGAATCTGGTTTTGCTGTAAATACCTTCCACAAAGGCACATACGTGAAGTTCTTACATCCGTTCGCTTCTTGTCTTAACTGCTTATTTGAAACACAGGGCACCTGATTATACATATTAATCTTTATAGGACAAAGGATATTAGCACAAGTATCCTGCCTTAGGAAGTGCTGGAAATCAATAGCACTTTATTTGAAGTGGGAACAATATTTACAGGCATCTTTTACTCTTCTTCTTCATAATGGCTAAAATGTAGTTTATTAATCCAGTAAGAAAACTAGTTGACAGCCAAACAGACAGAAATTTTCATGCCTCTGTTAGGTTTCCCCACCCAGTTTCTCTTCCAGAACAAGTCTCAGAATATTTCTGATAGTACTTACTTTACTGCTGCATTATCTTTGTACTGAACTACTGTTGTTATTTGCCATAGATGCTGTGCAGCATGAAGGGAGATGCTGGTGAGGAAACCATATCCAAGTAACTGTTTAAAAAAGAATCTTACCATCAGGAGCAGGATCAGGAGTTGTACAGATTCCTTGTGGTACACATGGAAGGCGAAAGTATTCTGTTCAGAGAAAGTTAATTTTAAAAGGAAAATGAAGAGAAATGAAGTATTTATGGCTGGAAGGAAAGGCTGTGTTGGTTCCAGACACAGTATAGGTTCTTTAGGGTGACACACCAGAGATTCTGCCAGTTCCAGGCACAGAGTAGGTTCTGGAGAGTGTCCCACCAGCAGTGGGTATGTCAATTCCTAATAAAGTGTAGAATGGGTGTCTAGGCTGTTCCCAGCATGCTGGAATAACAAAAAAGAATTAACAAATCAAGACAGAATAGACATTTGCTGTTAAATCCCTCTCACAAAGACACATATGTGAAGTATTTATAACTGTTTTCTTCTTCTCTTAAATGCTTATTTGAAACAGAGGGCATCTGATTACAGATAATAATCTTTATTGGACAAAGGAGATTACAACAAGTATCCTGACCTCGGAAATGGTGGAAAACAAAAGCATTATATTTGAAGTGTTACACATACTTAGAGAAATCTTTTACACCCCATCATTATAACTTCTAGGATGGGTTTATTCAGTCCAGAAAACAAACTTACTCTACATTCTCCCTGACAAAAATTTTCATGCCTGTGTTAGCTTTTACAACCTCATTTCCTTTCCAGATAAATGTCTCAGAACATTTTTGTTAGCACTGAATCACTGATCTTAGATCATTAGGATTTTATGTACTTGGCTAAAAATATTGAAAAGTTAGAAGTTAAAAGGAAAACCAAGCTTGAGGTAGTTATCTGAAGCTTAAATAATCAATTGTCTGTCATTTATGTTTCCTCAGCTGTGCTTATAATGGGAAAAGATGAGACAAGTAAGTGGAACCGAAGAAACATAGACAATGCAACCAGAAACCCAGACTTTGTAAAACTGGACTATTCCCAGAAATCACTGATATTGTCATTGATAGCGAAGGTCGAGAGTTCCTCCTTTTAAGACCCCTCCCAACAAAACACTACCCCAGACTTAATTTAAAAAGTCAATCACTCATGTTTAATAGCTATTCCACTAATTACCATAGGAAGCAGGGGATGGGAGGGGCTGTTGTTATCAATATGTATTTGTTTGAACCCTTTGTCACTAAATAAACTCTGCGATCACCAGTGATTTTGCAGTGCATATTAGAGGATTACGTCACGCTGCTGCCCAGCATTGCATAAACATACACTTTCTAACTTTGAACTGTTAGAGAGTCTTCTCTCCATCACAGTTGAGCATCGCAATGAGACCAATATTCCTATTTTGGTAAATCAGCTTGAATTTTATTACTCCATTGCCTTTACACTCAATTATTGTTGTTTTATGCCTAGAGAAGCTGTGCAGCATGAAGGGAGATGCTGGCTCAGAACACACATCTAAGTGACTAAAACAGCTTGAAAAGCAGACTTACCATCAGGAGCAGGATCAAGAGGAGTACTGGCTCTTCGGTGTACAAAACGAATCGGAAAAGGTTCTGCCAGAGAAAGACAATTTACTTCAGAGAATGTCAATATTAAAACCAAAGAAATGCACACAACTGAAACAGTTATGGCTGGAAGGAAAGGCTGTGTTGGTTCCAGACACAGTAAAGGTTCTGTAGGGTGACATACCAGAGGTTGTGTCAGTTCCATGCAAGTTGTAGGTTCTGTAGGGCGTCCTACCAGAGGGTATGTCACTTCTTGACAAAGCGTCGGATCTCTGTCTGGGTTCACCCAAGGATGCTGGAATTTAAAATATAAATAAATAAAGAACTACAAAATCAAGACAGCATTTGCATTTGCTGTTAAATATCTCTTACAAAGGTGCATATGAGAAGTATTTGTAACTGTTCACTGCTTGTCGTAAGTGCAAATTTTAAACACGTAGCACCCAAAATTCGATATTAATCTTTAAAGGACAAAGGACATTAGAACAAGTATATTGTTTTTAGGAAGTGCTGAATAAAATAATAGCACTTTATTTGAAGGGGACCAATATTATACAGACATCTTTTACTCTTCATCATTATAATTGCTAGAGTGGGTTCTATTAATCCACTAAACAAGCTAATTTTCTAGTCTGCCTGACTAAAATTTTCATGCCTCTGTTAGCTCTCACCACCCAATTTCTCTTCCAGAACAAGTCTCAGAACATTTCTGACAGTACTTACTTTACTGCTGCATTATCTTTGTACTGAACTACTGTTGTTATTTGCCATAGATGCTGTGCAGCGTGAAGGGAGATGCTGGTGAGGAAACCATATCCAAGTGACTGTAACTGTTTAAAAAGGAATCTTACCATGAGGATCAGGACCACGGGGTTTACAGATTCCTTGGGGTACACATGGAAGGCGAAAGTATTCTGTTCAGAGAAAGTAAATTTTAAAAGGAAAATGAAGAGAAATGAAATATTTATGGCTGGAAGGAAAGGCTGTGCTAGTTCCAGACACAGTATAGGTTCTTTAGAGCGACACACCAGAGATTCTGCCAGTTCCAGGCACAGAGTAGGTTCTGGAGGGTGTCCCACCAGCGGGTTTGTCAATTCCTAACAAATTGTAGGCTGCCTGTCTAGGCTGTCCACAGCATGCTGGAATAACAAAAAAGTATTAAAACAAATCAAGACAGAATCTACATTTGCTGTTAAATCCCTCTCACAGAGACACCTATATGAAGTATTTATAACTGTTTTCTTCTTCTCTTAAATGCTTATTTGAAACAGAGGGCATTACAGATAATAATCTTTATTGGACAAAGGAGATTACAACAAATACCCTGACATTGGAAATGGTGGAAAACAAAAGTATTCTATATGAAGTGTTACACATACTTAGAGAAATCTTTTACACCCCATCATTATAACTTCTAGGGTGGGTTTATTTAATCCAGTATGCAAAATTATTCTACAGTCTCCCTGGCAAGAAGTTTTCTTGCCAGTGTTAGTTTCACCTCCCCATTTCTTTTCTGAAAAGTGTCTCAGAACATTTCTTTTTGCACGAGTTTTATTAATCCATTATCTTTACACTTAACTAGTGTTGTTTTTTTTGTCTAGAGAATCTGTGCAGCATGAAGGGAGATGCTGGCTCTGAAGCCACATCTCAGTGACTAAAACTGCTTGAAAAGCAGACTTACCATCAGGAGCAGGATCAAGAGGAGTACTGGCTTCTCGAGATACAAAGCCAAGTGGAAAAGATTCTACGACGAAAAGAAATATTTACTTTAGAGAATGTAAATATTAAAGCCAAGGAGATGGACAGAACTGAAATAGTTATGGTTGGGAGGAAAGACTGTCTTGGTTCCAGACACAGTAAAGGTTCTGTAGGGTGACATACCAGAGCTTGTGTCGGTTCCCTGCACGTTGTAGGTTCCGTAGCATGTCCCACCAGAGGGTATGTCACTTCCTGACAAAGTGTCAGATCTCTGTCTAGGCTCCCCCCAGCATACTGGAATCAAAAAGAAACAATGAAAGTCATATCAAGATTGAATCTGGTTTTGCTGTAAATACCTTCCACAAAGGCACATACGTGAAGTTCTTACATCCGTTCGCTTCTTGTCTTAACTGCTTATTTGAAACACAGGGCACCTGATTATACATATTAATCTTTATAGGACAAAGGATATTAGCACAAGTATCCTGCCTTAGGAAGTGCTGGAAATCAATAGCACTTTATTTGAAGTGGGAACAATATTTACAGGCATCTTTTACTCTTCTTCTTCATAATGGCTAAAATGTAGTTTATTAATCCAGTAGGAAAACTAGTTGACAGCCAAACAGACAGAAGTTTTCATGCCTCTGTTAGCTTTCACCACCCAATTTCTCTTCCAGAACAAGTCTCAAAACATTTCTGATAGTACTTACTTTATTGCAGCATTATCTTTGCACTTAACTACTTTTGTTATTTGCCATAGATGCTGTGCAGCATGAAGGGAGATGCTGGTGAGGAAACCATATCCAAGTGACTGTAACTGTTTAAAAAGGAATCTTACCGTGAGGATCAGGACCACGAGGTTTATGGATTCCTTGGGGTACACATGGAAAGCAAAAGTATTCTGTTCAGAGAAAGTAAATTTTAAAAGGAAAATGAAGAGAAATGAAATATTTATGGCTGGAAGGAAAGGCTGTGTTGGTTCCAGACACAGTATAGGTTCTTTAGGGTGACACACCAGAGATTCTGCCAGTTCCAGGCACAGAGTAGGTTCTGGGGGGTGTCCCACCAGCAGGTATGTCAGTTTCTAACAAAGTGTAGAATGGGTGTCTAGGTTGTTCCCAGCATGCTGGAATAACAAGAAAAAAATTAAAACAAGTCAAAGAAGAATCTACATTTGCTGTTAAATCCCTCTCACAAAGACACATATGTGAAGCACTTATAACTGTTTGCTTCTACTCTTAAGTGCTTATTTGAAACAGAGGGCATCTGATTACAGATAATAATCTTTATTGGACAAAGGAGATTACAACAAATACCCTGACATCGGAAATGGTGGAAAACAAAAGTATTTTATTTGAAGTTCTACAAATACTTCGATAAATCTTTTACACCCTATCATTATAATAGCTAGGTTGGGTTCATTCAATCCAGTAAACAAACTTACTCTGCATTCTCCCTGACAAAAATTTTCATACCTATGTTAGCTTTCACCACTCCCTTTCTTTTCTGAAAAATATCTCAGAACATTTCTCTTTGCACGAGTTTTATTAATCCATTATCTTTATGCTTAACTATTGTTGTTATTTGTCCACAGATGCTGGATAGCATGAAGGGAGATGCTGGCTAGGAACCTAAATCCAAGTGACTCCAATTGCATGAAAAACAGACTTACCATCTGGAGGAGCAGCAGGAGGCGTAACAGCTGCTTCAGGTTGAAAGTGAACTGGCAAAGATGTTTTTTGGAGGGAGTAAATTTTATAAAACAAGGAAATGCCCAGAGCTGCAATGGTTGTGATTTCAAAGAAAGGCTATTATAAATTGTTATTTCCTTCTAAGTGAAACAATGGAAAAAGCTTTTGTTAATAAAAAATGAAGAGAAAGAGAGAAAGAAAGACAGAGAGAAAGAAAGAAAGAAAGAAAGAAAGAAAGAAAGAAAGAAAGAAAGAAAGAAAGAAAGAAAGAAAGAAAGAATGTATAAGGCAAGAATCAAACAAACAAAGAGAAAACAGTAACACAAAAAAGGTAAGAGTGAAAATTAAAATAGTATTATAAAAAAATAAAAAACCTAACACTGAACCATCCACCACAATCACTCCACAAAACCAAAAATTCCAAGTAACCAAGCAATGAAATCCAAACTAAAACCAAAAATCCCAAATTAAATGTGGACCAACATAAAAAAACCAAAACCAATAGCGATTATAAGACCTGTGTTTGTTTTCAGCATCCCCTTTCTCTTCTGAAACATCTCAGAACGTTTCTGTTTGCACTAGTTAAGACTTAGTTTAGAACTTAAGTATTGTTGCATTTTCCTACAGAATCTGTCCAGCATGAAGGGTAATGCTGGCAAGGAACCCACATCCAAGTGACTCCAATTGCATGAAAAGCACACTCACCATCAGGAGCAGCAGCAGGAGGTGTAACAGCTGCTTCAGCTTCAAAGTGAGCTGGCAAAGATTCTTTTCCTGTTGGTAATGCTTCACCTCTGACAGCTGCTGGTGAGTTGAGATCCCTAAAACTTATAGGGATGTGCTTTTATTAGAAGTAAAAGGAATCATTAGTGCCAGGCACGTTACAATTAAATTCCAAAAAGCACACATTCAAATTTGTTACAAAGGACAGATTTTTTTTAAGCAGAGAAATCAAATACAGTATGTAAGCCTGGCAGAATTTCAGTTCCAGGACTTAAACATCGATTTTATTTTTTATTTTTATTTTTTTAGTTGGATTTTTTTATTTCTTTAAAATTTGGATTTTATATTTCTTCTAACATCTTGAATATTAATATCATTAAGAAAAGGGAATGACTCCACACCCTAATTAGACAATGCTTTAATGAGATGTTTTCAATGCAGTAGAAGATTGAGCGCCTGATACAATTTTTAATTTTATTTCAATACAAGACTAAGTGCAGGTTCAATTTCTGTTCACAAAAAATTACCACACAGTTTCAGGATAATGTTCACACTTCCACAACTTCCAGGTCAATTTTACTAATCCTTCCACTTCACAGCAAAAATATTAACTTGGCAGTAACAGAAGAAACATTGTAAAACTATAGACCTCTGAAAACAAGTTATCTGATTGCACTATAACTGGAAAAATATATCTGTTTCCATGTATGTATGCAGAAGAATGTCCCCATTTTGTTATCTTGATTAGATTGATGATAAAGATAGCAGGACAAGAGAGCACAAATGATTTGGCAGTACTGGTAATTTTATATCTACCCTGTAATATGTGTTATAAAATATTTCATGTTTGTGTGAAATTTATGTGGAATAAAACAAGTTTGTATGAAAAAAAAATAAAAATCTTTAGAATAAACACAGCAGTTGGGGAAAAGGATTTCCTGACAGGACTGCAAAACTACAGCTGGTGACAAAGAAGAGATCTAATTAGCAAGTTAATAGATGTGGCTCCAGCAGAGATGGGCCCTTTCTGAGGTAGTCCAGGAATCACCCAAGGCATGAACACATGATAAGAATCCATGCGGGAAGAAGAACCGTAAGTATGGCATGGTTGAGTGAGGTGTGTCCAGGGCATGTGTGAGACGTGATCTTATCACGGAGCGAGTGTGGACCCCAAGGTCGCAGCTCCACCGTCCCGGAGGGAAGTAGTCGGTCAGGGGGAGAGCGAACGTAATGTGGTAAAACTCTTTCTCCTGTGTCAAGCCTGAAACCCGGGGAGTTTTGAGGGTCGATCACGGGGAGGGTCAAAAGGGAAGGTACATTCTGCTTGGGAACTGGTAAACCTTTTAACCCAGGACCTGGTAAGTCCAAAAAAGGGGAGAAAAAGAGCTCACTGCCTTTCGAAAAACTCACAGATCGGTTCGCTGTGAGGCTAGTAGACTGGTAATTTTGAACAAAATCAGGCACAAATGCGGTATCATTCAGACTCAAAGATCCTTCTTGAGATTCCAGAGTGAATCACGGCAAGAAGATATAAAAAAGTAGCTTGTTGTATTTTTTAAAAAATGAGACAGAGGAAAAGTAAAACTCAGGGAAAAACCCCGGAGAAGCCTGTAAAGGCACAAAGAGGGCAGTTCACCTGAAATCCCAAGGGACAGCCCATTGGGGTGGATGCTAGAACATTGGGAGGAGTGTCCTGACAGGAGAATGAAGTCTAAGGAGAAAATGATTCACTGTTGCATAGAAGTATGGAGAGATAAGGAAATACAAAAACATTTAGTCTGGCCCATCTTTGGTATATTTAAAAGATGGGTTTGCCAAGCCTTACTTAGTCATGTGAATAGTAGGTATCCACAAGATAAAGAGGAAAGAAACTATATCAAACTATGGAAATACGCTAGTACAGGGTTATGCCCAATCAAAACTTGCAAGAATGCAGCAACCCAGGGCGAAGCATGGAAACCATTGGACAACCTCCTGCCCCCCGATCCTCAATCCCATATGTCAACCCATGCAAGCTCAGGTTCCTTTGCCTGTATCTGCAGGTCTCCCACATCAATCCAACACAAGCCCAGGCACCCCCGTTGCTTATGCAGCCTCCAGAAGCCCTGCTCTTACAAGTACAGGCTTCAGCCATACCCCAATCCCTACCCCCTCCACAGCCAGCAGGACAAAAAGAAAAACCCGTCCCACTGGGGAAACAGTTCTCCCCCAGCTAATAGGACATGGCACAAAACAAGGAGGGTGAGCAATGACGATAGTGAGGATAAGGAGAGAAGCACAGTCTCCTCCCTTTAAGAGAAGTACCAACCACCCCTGGATTCATAAACATACCAATTAACACTGTGGATGTAAGAGCTTTTAAAAAGAAATGGGCAGCCTGATGGATGATCTGTTAGGGGTAGAATGTTGCATCTAAGGTGTTGCTTGGGGTGAAATCGGCAGGAAAGGCCTTTGCAGGGTTATATAAAAATGTTTATTTCAGCCACTGCTCAGCATTGTCCAGCGTTCAGAGAACAAAGGCTCCAAGGCTCAGAGGGTCCAGGCTAAAGTACATGGGATAGGCAAGGCAGGGAAAAGCAGCAGGGACCAATTATCAGGTGACACGGGGGTACTACAAGGGAAGGTTTAAAACAAAGAACCAACAGAAAATTAGGGTGGGAGTGACTAAAAGCCTGGAAGAGGGCACGGGGTTAACCAGGAAACAGAACAGGGGCTGCATTCTTTGGCTAGGAATTGCCTTTGGTCTCCATAGTAGCAGAGAGATTAGATGAGTTCCTAGGAACTAGCATATATACATACGATGGTATCAGTGCTATACTAAGGTCACTGTTCAACATCGAGGAATGAGAATTGATAAGGCAGCTGTGATACGGGATTGGGAGCATGGAAACCCCAAGGGAGTGCAAGGTGACCAGAGAAGGCCCAGCCAGAGACCATCGTGGAACGCACAGACGGAAAAATGGCAGGCAGTAAATGATAAAGCTGAAGGCAGGACCCCAAAACCAAGAATTGGTATTCTTAGTGGATTCAGGAGTTGAGCGAAGTACTGTTCAGCAGTTGACCCCAGGATGTACTAGAGGCAAAAATACTATGGTGGTTATTGGGGCAAAAGGGGAACCCTTCAAGGTTCCTGTTATTAAAGATGTTAAAGATATTAAAGAAATAGAGTCAGAAACTAGGTTTTGTTTAGGGAATATACTATTAGTTGAAGAAGCAGATTCTAACTTGCTAGGGAGAGACTTGATGGTAGCTTTGGAAATATTACGAATAACACTGCAAAAAATCCAGCTCAATTTCTGTTTGGGGAAGCCTCAGAGGGACTTACTCATGAGTGTGCTGAGGTGGTGCAATTGCAGACAAAAATAACGGCGGACTTGGAGGAAGAGGAATTAGAGGGATGAGAAAAATGGTTTGTGGATGGGTCAGCGAGAGTTATAAAGGGAAAAAGAAAGTCAGGATATGCAATTGTGGGTGGCAAGATGGGAGAAGTGGTAGAATCAGGACCCCTAAGTGCGAGTCGGTCAGCTCAGGCTTGTGAACTGTATGCAGTGTTGTGAGCTTTAAGGAGATTGAAAGGAAAAAGGGAACAATCTTTACAGATTCAAAATATGCATTTGGGGTAGTCCATACCTTCGGGAAAATTTGAGAAGAGAGTAGGCTGATTAATACTCGAGGACGAGGACTAGTTGATGGGGAAATAATAAAACAAATTTTAGAGGCTGTCAGGGAGCCAGAGGCGATTTCAATCGTACAAGTGAAAGGACACCAAGCAGGAATACAGTTTTGGACTTGAGGAAATAATTTGACAGACAAAGAAGCTAAGAATGCAGCTTTATTAAGGTTAAGTACCCCAGAAGTTGGGGAGGGTGAGACCCAGGGATATCCCTCATGTCCTTCCCAAAAGGAAATTGAAGGATATGAAAAGATGGCAGGGGGGGAGGAAAGATTGGAAGAAGGTAAATGGAAATAACCAGACGGGAGGGAATTAATATCTAAAGATTATACCAGAAAGACTTTAAGCAGACTACACCAGCAAACTCACTGGGGGGCCCAGGCCCTGGCAGAACAATTTCTGAATTTTTTCGGGTGTAAAGGGATTTATGAATTGGCCAAACAGGAGGTGCAAGGATGCCTGGTCTGCCAAAAGGTCAATCAATAGGGCCAGAATACAACAGTCTTATAGCATACTGTCCATTTGAAAGGATCCAGGTGGATTTTACTCAACAGCCCAAAGTTGGAAGATAGAAATTTTTTGTTTGTACTGGTCAATAAATTAACCCATTGGGTAGAGGCTTTTCCAAGCTCTAGGGCTACAGCCCAGATAGTGTAAAAATTTCTTCTAGAAGAGATTATCCCTTGATATGGAATAATCAATTATATAGATTCGGATCAAGGAACACATTTCACCTCAAAGATCATGAAACAATTAGCAGAAGCCTTAGGAATTCGGTGTGAATACCATATCCAATGGCATCCCCAAAGCTCAGGACAGGTTGAGAGAATGAACTAGACATTAAAAGCCCAATTATCAAAGCCAATGATAGAAACTAAGAAGTCCTGGCCAAAATGCCTCCCTTTAGCTTTACTAAACATCAGAACCGTGCCTCATGAGACAGCACTATCACCTTTTGAGATGTTATACAGAATGCCATATGATCATGGGATGCCAGTAGGACATTCTAGGATAGAAGATGGACAAATACAACCCTGTGTGATAGCAATAAATAAAAACCTATAAGAATTGCGAAAGCAGGGAATTGTAACACAGAATACTCCTTTGGGGTTCGCCATACATAAAATACAACCGGGAGATAGAGTTCTTATAAAGACCTGGAGAGAGGGCCCCCTCTCTCCTCACTGGGAAGGTCCTTTTCTTGTCCTTTTAACCACAGACACAGCAGTTGGAACAGCGGAAAAAGGCTGGACACACGCTTCTCGGGTGAAAAGGATCAAACCAAGGGAAGAGACATCCGAGTGGAAAGTTACCTCCCCCCCGGAGACTTTAAGATAAAGTTGCGCCGATCAAGTAAATGGCAGAAAGGGATCAAACAAGGTGAATAGTACCTGGTTGTGAGTGCTATCCATTTATCCATTTAAAATGTGAATATTGTCACGAGGTTTGGGTCACGCATTGTAGAAGGAAATACAGACCTAGGGGTCTGTGCACAAGGTGTTTAGAGGACAAGCAGCTTCTGACTCACCACTAAATTAGATATAACTGAATTAGATTCTCTGGAGTGGTATCTCTTGCACAAAAATGGGATTAGGGGAAAACTAGCTTCAAAGGCTCAAATTTTAACAGTCCGGTGCTGAAGGTTGAATAAATGTGTCTGCTGAGCAGACACAGTCAAATTATCAAGGTGGAGCACCTTGAAAAGCCAGGATGCAGCTCGGTCGGGCATGGATCCCTGGATGAATATTCTTGCTGCCGAGAAGATGGCTTACCTCACCGCTGGTGGCAACCCAGTGGGCACAGGCAAGGGCAGAGGTGCACATCTGTGGGGAATCCTAATGAGCCTGAGCCTAGTCGTGTGCCAAACAATTAGTCTGCACCCAAAGATCACCAAGCTCTGTGAGGCAGAGCCCTGGCCATGAGTGTGGGAAATGCTTGCAAATCATCCTAGAGGAACAAGGAAAAACCAACACTCCAGCATACCCAGCCCCAGCAGACTGCACCAATGGTAAGGAAAATGAGTATTGTATCTTAAATGGCACTCAACATGCAATGCATAAATTGGACTGAAAAACTGTGTTATAACCTGAAAGTGAGATCTAAGAATGGGCAGTCAGAAACACTCATGCATAAAATAAATAAGAGAGATACAAAACAGGTACCAGTTCCTATGTGTAACCAATGTAATCACATGGTGTGGGTAGCGGGAAAAATGAAATCAGTATTTGTAGCCTACTTTCAAGTCAACCAACTATGTTATGATTACACTCAGTTAAGAATGTGTGTTGTGGGAGGAAAAACTTACTGGGTGGGAAGAAATCTGAAATATGAAACTAGATTAGCCTCCAACAATGAACCTGTTATTCTTCACCTCCTTGAGGAAAATGATGACAGGATTTGCATACAATTCGATAAAACTTTCTCTTTTTCAAGGAACAGAGAGCGCATGGATCCAGAAAGTAAAATGAAACAAGTAGCCCAAGAATTAAAAAGACAGGAATCAGAAACGAGTAAAAGGAGAGTAGAACAGGAAAGGTTAAAAACACTGAGTGAACATGATCAGCTAGAAAAGCAGCACAATGTTTGGGGATTTCCTGCTTCAGACAGGAATTTATTTATAGATCTGATATAGGAAATTGCAGGATTTAGGATTGTCTAATTGTTGGATTTGGGGATGATTTAAGTCAGCTGAAAAATGGCCCTGGAAAGGTGAGAGTTTAACTCCAGAGCAACTCCTAAAATGGGACAAAACCCAAATTTCAAGAAAAATCCAAAGACCTGAGGGATGAGTCTTAGATAAGAGGGTAATTGGAACAATTTGTATTCATCGAAGGGGAAAAAAAATATACAGAGATAGTGGGATACACCCCATGTATATCCATCCTAGTGGTAAATTCAAATAACAAAAGCAAGGTCTGGCAACCAGAACCTCCTGCTGGATATTGGAGTTTTGAAAAGAAAACAAACTGGGAATGGAGTGATAAAATTGGACTTTGTTGGAACAAAGGCTTAATCCATACCAATCTTTGGGAGAGCTGAGTGGTTATTGGGCTGAACCAGAAAACACAGAAACAAAATGGAAGGCCCCTAATGGAATATACTAGGTGTGTGGAAAGAAGGCTTACAGCGAGTTACCTCGAAAATGGAAAGGGTCATGCACTTTAGGGATGATTCTTTACGTTTTCTTTACGTTACCTAGATCTGAAAGTGGTTTATTGGAAGCACCTCCATACGAAACTTTAAACAGAAGAGAGAAGAGGGAAATAAAAAAGAAACTCCCTATTGTAGGTGGCAGCCAACTTGGGGGGGAGAAGAGTGGCCTGCAGAAAGGATAATAGAATATCATGGCCCTGCAACATAGGCCCAGGATGGAAGCTGGGGATATAGGACTCCAATTTACCTATTGAATAGATTAGTAAGGCTACAGGCTACAGGTAGTAGAAATTCTATCAAACCACACTTCAGATGCCCTTGAGCTGTTGGCCAAACAACATTCCCAAATGCAGGCTTTTGTGTATCAAAACAGGATAGCATTAGATTACTTGTTAGCTAAAGAAGGGAGAGTCTGTGGAAAGTTCAATGAATCTGAATGCTGTATAGAAATTGCTGATTATGGTGAAACTATCAGGGGCCTTGCTGCAGAAATTAAGAAGGTAGCGCATGTCCCAGTCCAAAAATGGAACTCCATCCTCCAGGTGTCTTGGTGGGATCAGTTATTTGAAGGGGCTTAGTGGAAAAAGATAATGTTCTTTGTATTGTGTTCAGTGGCCAGAGTCATATTTCTACCCTGTTTGATACCATGCTTTATTAGATTAATACATTCGGTAGTACAGGGCATGCAAATAGCAGCTGTGCCTATGGACCCAGAACGTGATCTGGAATGTTAAATAATGAGGTATCCAAAATAATGAAATTAGGAGGAGGAGAAGTAAACACCAACACAGCAGAAACCCTGGCTCAATTTGAGAAACAAATAGAAGAACATAAGTTTGTTTATAGAATTTATCAGGACAACTCACAAGAAGAATGGGACAGTAGTGGAAAATCTGAAGAAGACTAAGCAGGGAGGGGGGGAGGCTTTTTTTTTTCCTCTCCCAGAAGAACACCAAAGAAATAGATTTAGTTTGTTAAAAGGAATCAAAAAAATGTAGAAAAAGTGCACAAATTAATGTGTTTATATAGAAGGGGAGGGATTGTAAGATATGTTATAAAATAAAACGTGTTTGTGTGAAATTTATGTGGAATAAAACATGCTTGTATGAAAAAATAAAAATAAAAATTTTTAGAACACATGCAGCAGTTGGGGGAAAGGATTTCCAGACAGGACTGTAAAACTACAGCTGGTGACAAAAAAAAAGAGATCTAAATTATCAAGTTAATAGATGTGGCTCCAGCAGAGATGGGCCCTTTCTGAGGCAGTCCAGGAAACACTCAAGCCATGAACACTTGATAAGTATCACCAGCCAAGATAACCAGAGTCAGGAACATACATCTCAATACTGGATTCCCTAAACCAACATCAGCATTCATCAACATTCATCGCCTTCCAGAAATGGTTTTTGTTCAGCCCAGCACAGAGAAAGAAAACTACATGAATATGCAAAGCAAGGAAAAGAAAGAAGAACCTCTGTCCCAGGCAGGGAAAAACTGTATAAAACCAACCTGGCCAAAATGCCATTCCTGAACAGAGGGGATTGGAAGCGATAGAGTTCGGATCAGTGTGTTCGCCCAGCGCCCACCCCGGGCTCGAAGCTGCCCTATTTTGATTGTGGCTGTCTAAGACCGTATTTTGGTTGCGAAATAAAAATCTTTTCTTTTGATTATTCTCAATTTGGCTTGATCATTTTATTACCTATAACATACTCAAGTAGTCTCAACTAACTGTTGAAATTATTGGTCGTCTTTACAGTAGTTAACCACATTTTATTTGTTATTTTATTTGCAATTTTTCCCTTCAGATAGTATGAAATTGGTGTTTTGAATGTAAATCCTTGGTATAGACAAAAATCAGCTTAGTACCACAAACAGGGATTTACAAGGACTTTTTGCACTTTTCCTTTCCTTGGTTTCACACTGCTGCTTTTCAGAGTAGATATTAACACAGCTGAAATCAATCAGGTTATTTCATTGTGGTGTCTAGGAAACAGCAGTGGCAAATTAACCCATATCACATCTTTTCTCATCAGAAAGAATCTCCAAAATCTCTTGGTGCTGTGGTTCTAGTCCTAAAAAAGGATTCTTGCAGATTTTAAGGCCTTTAATTGAAATGTGCCCGTCACAGACTAAGGCAGCCCTGGAGGATGTGCCTGCAAACAGCTCCACTGCTTTAAATGACAGTGTCCCTAAAGTGATTCCCAGCTGATTACCTCACTCCAGGTTGCATGATTGCCCTTAATATAGTTTGGCATAGAGTAAAATTAAAATCCATTAGGTGATCTCTGGCTACAGAATGCCAATTTTATAGTAAAACCTCAATAATGTGCTTGGAAAGGAATCAAATAGGAACTAGAGATGAAGGCAGGGGAGAGAGAAAAGGAAAAGGGGGAGAGATGGGGAAAGGGAAAAAGTGGAAAAGGGAAGGGGAAAAGAAGTTCACAGTGCCACAGACTGTGAGCCATTGGTGCTGTTTCTGTATGTCCTCAGTTGCCAAGTGTACCTGAAGCTGCCAGGTGAACAAGAACTTTACAATTCTGCCCCACCAGGGTCTTCCCAGCACGCACTGGACTATGTTAGTTATACCACAAGCACTTTGTGCAAATATGAAATGCAACATTCTGTGTTTCTCACTCTCTTCCAGAAAGAAAGAGGGAACAGATTGCAGGTGCTTCTGCAAGCATTACAAGGTCATAAAGAATGGGAGTTGAGATGGGACAAAAAAAAACCAAACCAAAAGCAGCACCTACCGAATTAGAAAAGCAAGATTTAAAAGCTGCTGGTTGCCACAGTGCCTCCTGTGAAAAGATAACACCTGTGGGACCTTTTGTGCAGCTTTAAAATGGATCATCACTGGACAGAAAAGTTCATCTGTGCTAATTAAGATTAATGGGAATCTCAAGGCATGAGTCTTTCCATATTTTGTGTGACAACACAGTAATGCACATAATTTATATCTTTATCATATTGAAATGCATGTATGCATGCAAGAGGAAAACTGTGAGAAATTTCCAGATTAGAATCTGCCTTTTTTGAATGTTTGATTTTGTGACCCTGATTCTGCAATTATATACTGCATTAGAACAGAAAATCTACAATAAATTGGGAGGATTTACTACAGAAATGTACACACTGCATGCAATACTTACCTTGTCTAAGTTCCTTACACTTTACTTGATTACCTGCTCTGTCTCTAATTCAGACAGAGAGGCACAATGAAATATGCACTCACTCTGCCTTTTGTTCTCTCGTTGGGAAAAAATGTCTGTCTTAGCACCAATTTGTCTTTTTTCCATTCACTCTTTTGTCGTAACAAAATGAGTATTTTGAAAGGTGCAAGCCTTTAAACCTACATAAGCAAAATAGCTTCTATATTTAAAGATTCTAAATAGAAGTTTCTTTTAATGAAGAATGCTCAAAAACCCACAGTTAATTCTAGAACTGAGTGTTGAAAAAAATCTGATACTGATCAAGAAGGAGCATGAAAATCTTGTCTTTTTTGTTTGGTTGGTTTTGTTTGTGGGGCTCTTATTGGTTTTGGTTCTGTTTGTTCTTTTTTTTTAAATTAGTGTTATACATATTATTGGGAAGAAAATTATGACAGAGGGATATTAATTTTCAGGAATATATACTTTTCTCCACGTTAGTATTCCCATCTGTTACTTAACTCTGTAACTGCAAAATTAAAAGTTGCTATCATCTCTGAAATACCATGTGCAAGAATACACATGGAAATTGTCTTTCAGCTGTTGACTGTAATAGTTTTGAAGTTTTTGCTCTCCACAAGCTCAGAGCAGTCTATCTGCCTGTTGTACCTCAGATAAAAAAACAAAAAATTAAAAAAAACCAACTAAACAGGATTGGTTTTAGACTCTGACCTGGAATGTTGCAGCCTCTGGCCTGCCCCTCATTGCTTCCTCTGAAAGGATCTCCAGCTGCAGGCTGGGGAGCAGCGTGGCTGCTGCAGCCCCTGATGCCACAGCCTGGTGTCTGACCTAAAGGCAAAAAACAAACTCAGCATTAATAGTAATTCTCTTTCAGACACCCCAGTTGGGGTGAACTGGGTTTCTTTGAGCCCATTGAGTGGACTTGCATTGATTGCTGGACCTAGCATCCATGAATAAAGCATGACTGAATTTTCATTGCAAATAAATCTCTAATGCACAGTGCTAGGAGAGAATGCTACCAAAAAAAAAACAAAAACCAAAAACACAACAACAACCTTGCCCTGGTCTGAAAAGAGAAAGGCCAAGGATATGGCATATATGCACTGTAAAAACACAGCACTTGCTGCATGGCATCCACTTCCAAAGTTTGAAAGAAGCCAGTGTGAAGATGGTGGTGGCACAAAGGAAATTTTCTATCAGCAAAGTTTGCTGCAGGTGAAACACACAGTTTAGGTTCTGTCACTTTCCATGAACATCAAAGGAAAGCGACTTTGAAAAGGTACCTGAAAATTACATTAACAACAGTTTTGGTGAATGCAGAAACTAAAATAGTTTCCCGTGTTGCTAGGAATTAAAGATGTAGGAAGGGAAACTGACAAGGTATGAAACACTTCATTTGCTCTATGCTGCTCTAGATTAACAACAGTTATGGAACTATCTGCTACTAGAGCTTTAGTTGAAAACAGTCCATTCTCCTAAATAGTTAATATATACAGCTTTGTTGGACCTTCAAATAGTCCTATACTAGGACACAATTTACAAATCCGAGAGAAAACTTAAGATGACTATTGAATTTAAAATATGCTTTAAAAAATAGCATTAGAGTTTCTGATCACAGATTATGACTTCCTGCCCTTTCTTTTCCTTTTTATGGTGTTCCCGAGGTTAAAGTAGCAGACACAAAGCCAAATGTTCTATGGCCACCAAGTGTGTGACCTCGCATTACTCAGTAGAGGGTTAAGTCCATAATTGCCAATTTCTTGTGTTCCGTTAGTCTTTGCTTGGCATCCAGAAGAAGTGCTCAGTTCTACATTTAGAACAAGCTGTTTGTGTATTACAAACTTGCATTTTATTTCACTGTGGTTTTTTAAGATAGAAAAATTTGAGGGGGAAAGTTCAGCACTAAGGAAAGGAAGTTGCCCAGAAAAACCTTCTCCCCTGATGCTGGGGGTTATATTTCTTTTCTTTCGGTCCTTCTTGCCTATAGAATTCTTCCCATAAATTGCTAAGAAACAACTACTGAGCTCCCAAGAGCTCTGTTTTATGCCCCTGTTCCTGCCCCTCACTCTGTCACCCTGTGAGCCAGGCTTACCTGGCCATTCTCCTGCTGCTCCTCCTCTCGCTGCCTCAGCTGCTCCTCCTGCTCCCGGGCTGGGAACAGCTCTCCCTGAGTCTGACATGCCACATCTGCTAAAGCAATCTGTTTATGGTCTCTCTCCAGAAGGGCCTGCACAGAAAGCAAGAGAAGATGGGCTTCACCTTCCCAGACAGCATTTGTGGGCCAAGTCTCTAAGAGTGATGGGCTCACACGTTCCCAAAGCACTGTGCTGCTGCTCTCCTGGGTCATTCTCTGCCCATGGGGAGGCACAGATTCCAAAGTGACACTGGCAGTACAATCAGGGTCCATCTGGGACTGAAGCTCCAACAGCCTCTCAGGCAGCTGTGACAGGGAAGGGGTGGCATTTCTCAAGGCTCTGCTGAGGGCCTCCCTCCACTTCTCTGTGTCCCCTTTGTCTTTTCATTGTGACTGACCCCCTGCCCTGTCCCACAGCTCCATCCTGGCTCTGCAGGTGGCTTCCAGTGTGGGCTCACTTCCTGTGAGAGACACTTCTGGAATTCATGTTCTCTTCAGGCCTACACCACCATTCCTGCCTTTCTGAAATCTACACTCTTGTTAGAAATCCTGCTCATTCAGGAGATAAGGATGCATGTAAAGATCCTCTGATGGAGGTCAGAGAGCCTCTACAGCCACCTCAGTATAATGGAGGAAGACCAAGGTGTTTATTCTTCCTCCGTTGTCAACTGAGAATTCAGACCAGCAGTAACAGAGATCCTCATAAGGCCCCATCAGCAAATGAACTTACACACCCCTAGGGACACCAGGGAAGAAAATCATGTGCCATGTAATGCATGTATGACCAGAGTCACCAAACATCACCTAAAGCATGGAATTGTTCCACATCACTAGGACTGGGAGAAATTTAAAGAATAACCTGGGGAGTTCAAGTCAGAAGAGGGTGGAGGAAGAAATTAACTCTGAGGGGAGAAAACAACCATTTCTGGAGGGGAATATCTCTGCCTGCTTGGGATAAATTGATAGAACATGTCTCTTCTCCTGAAGGGATGCCTTTAGGTGAGCTTTGCACCTCCACCTGCCTCTGACCAGAGCCAAGAAGAATCAATTTATAAATGTTACATAATTAGATAGACAGACAGACAGACAGACAGATAGATAGACAGATAGGTCTCACTTAAGCAATTTCTGTTACAATGCTTTCTGTTATGACACACATCAACACTCAGCAGCCAGTGCCCCAGTCAGCAGCAATCCTGAACTTGCTCACCTGTTCCCTCAATAAACCACACTCTTGGGGAATCTGGAGCACGTACGTCCTTATGGAAAGAGATCAGACCCAGAGCACAGAACTGGGAACTGCACTCTTTGTGCATCTGTGCTCAGGCAAGCTCTTCTCTTGGTCACACTCACATTGACAGTGCTAAAGTGTAACCAGAAATGAAGCCCAGCCCTTCCCAGCTCCTCTGATCTCTGAGGACCAGCTGCAATTCAAGGGTGTTGATTTCCTGCTCAATTCCCAAATACAATCCTGATTGCATTATTTGACAATTGCTGATCCCTGAGGCTGACAAAAGGTAAGGGTGCTGTTAAAATGGAAGTGATGTGCAAGGTCCTGCTGGCAGGCCTGGCATCAGAACAGCTCCTTCTGCACCAACATCCCTGCCCCAAACTGCGTCTTGTCGTGCAGGAAAATGTTGAGCAAAAGCACGTTTGCTTGCCAGAGGAAGAAAATAAACAAGTCTTCTCCTCCTAGCAGCCCAACAACACAACACACCAAATGATCAGTCACCTACTCCAGTGCCTAAAGCATCTGGATGCAGTGAGGGGATGCTTGGCACAGGAACAGCCCTTGTGGGGAGCACTGTCAGGCAGGCATTTCTGGAAGTGTGCCTGGAATGTCCCTCATGAGCCTCCCTTTCCCCAGGCTAAAGCTCCCTCAGCACCTCCTCCTTGGGCTTGTGTTCCCACCCTCCCCAGCTCCCTTGCCCTTCTCTGGACACGCTCCAGCCCCTCAGTGTCTTTCTGCTCCAGAGGGGCCAGAACTGGACACAGCACTCGAGCAGCGGCCGCAGCGGTGCCAGCACAGGGCACAGCTCACTGCCCTGCTCCTGCTGCCCCACTATTGCTGACACAGGCCAGGATGCCCTTGGCCTTCTTGGCCCCCTGGGCACACGCTGCCTCATGTTCAGCTGCTGTTGGTTGGCACCCCTGGCTCCTTTTGTCCCAGGAATCTCCCCAAACACAAAGTTGCACATTTGATTTAAAATACAGCATCTGGAATTTCAATGTGTCTTTGCTGTTCTCAGCAACACAAGACAGCACTCCAAGTCTTTCAGTTTTTCCCCCTCTCCAGGGGGAATGTAATTTCCAAATAGTATTTTCAAATGGAATTATCCAGGAAGACCACACAATACAAAGCACCAACAGACACATGTAACCTCTGGGTTTTGCCTCAGAAGTAGATCCAGAACTGTGCAGTTTTTGTCTTTTGCCATGTGGGACATGAATAGGCCCACATGGATTCATGCACAACACAATCATCTCTTTGCAGCTTATCAAAACACAGGCGGACTCAGACTGCACTCTGCTGCTGATCACTCTTTCATGAAAAGGTAAAAAAACAACCTGGCAATAAAAGCACCAAATCTCTGTCTTCAAGCTGCAACCCCACAATGTGTCTCTGAAATACGACCAGGCAAGCACGCCCAAAAAGCTCGTGGGGACAAACCACTCCAAAGAGCCCGTGTGATCAGATTAACCTTTTTTGTGTCTGTAGCTCCTTGGCCGGTCTGTGGAGTGGGACAGTTCTCTCCAGACCACAGTGTCCCCTACGTATCCAACAAGGTTGAGCTCAATGCCTCTGACATGCTCCCTCCTCTGGGGCTGGGGAGCCTTCACGCTTCAGGCTGGCCCCTATCAGAATCTCAGCAAGCTGGGGCCAAATCATGATCCAAGCTCATTTTCCAGATCTCACTGGCACGGGGAATCGCTTGGTCCTGGCAGGACTCAGCACTCAGCATCCTCAGCCACCAGTAGCAAGTGCTGGCTGCTCAGGAACTTGCAGCTCTGTCTTGCACTAAAGACAGCACCAGCCAGAACTGGCACTTCCTGGCTTGGCATATTCAGGCTGTGCTGTGACCACAGCAAGAGGCTTGTGGTCATTTTGTTAGTCTTTGGTCTCATCTTTGGCCTCTTCTCCAGGAGCAGTGCAAGCCAGAGGAGAGTCTGCTGTTGGTTCAGAGTTGTGTGGACCGAGAGAAGCACGAGGGACAGGCCATTACCTATCATTTATAACCTTATTTTTAGGCAGCTCTACAACCTGCTCTACTAAGGTGAAATCATAAACTGCAATAGCAATGGGATTCTAAGACACTCCAACAAAATTAAAATGGGCTGATTCAACATAACTGCATATGGCTATGAGTTCAGTATTCCACCCTGGCTACTATCAGCAAGCAACATTCTCTCTGAAAACTGAGCTTTGAAATGGAAAATTAGGAAATAGCCAGGGATGCCTTTGCTATTGCTGCTGCAAGCATGGAAATGGATTTTCTTTTAGCCTGCCCAGCTGGCCATCCACACTCTACTGCTACAGGCCAAGCTCACTGCTTCCTCCTCCTTTCTTCAACACCAGGAACATCAAATGTTCCTTTCTCACTCACCTCAGATTTGGCACCTCTGAGTACACGGCTCAGGTGACCTGTAGTGGGCAAAGAAAATCAACAGATTCTTTGAGACAATTGCCTGGGCTGATGAATCCCACAGAACAAGTCAACCAAACAGAGAGCATTTTCTCTTTCACACCAGGCGCCAGGAGACACAGCTCTTTCACACTGGCAGCAAGAGAACAGGATGATGTTTTTGGCTGTGACTATGCTTGGCCTGTTTTGCCAGCAAATTAATACAAACTTGATCACTATAATGCAAATAGGTCTTTAACGCTCATTTCTTCTTTTCTGCCCTACACATAAAGCAGCTTTTTTTATCCTTACATTCAGGTACTGTTTTTTTCAACTAGTTGCATGAACTAATTCTCATTAACTTGCTGAAAAGAGTTGCCCAGAAAAGCTTCTCCAACATTCCTCTGAGCTGTGGAAGTTCAATTGGCAGTGAAACTGCACAGCAGCACCTCCAGGGTTCAGGAGCAAACACTCACTGCATTGCAGTTTGCACTTCATTGTAAAGGGAATCACTATTTTAGCACTTAGTAAAAGGTCAAATTAGACAGTCAAATCCTTTCATGACAAAATTTAGAAAAGAAGCCTTCTCTGAATTCTTGTAAGAACTGCAGAAATTTTAGAAGGCCTTCTGAGAAGGTCTCCCAGTCTGCATTTTCAGTTGTCTTGCTTGGTCCAGCAAACTGAGGAAATGTCAGACTCTGCTGCCACAGACTCTCCCGTGGAGGGAATGCAACCCCTGCAGCTTCCCTCGCAAATGCTGCCCACAGCCCCCTGGCTACAGACACCCCATTTTGGTGGAACCTGTTGACAGGAGCTTTACCAAACCAGTGGCATCCTAATGCTCTTTCTGTTTCCAAATCAAGCCAGTCACTAAGAAAGAGCAGGAAGACAAACAAAAGCCAGGTTAGGTTACACCCAAGGAAAATCTCTACTTACATGCCAAGTTAGTCAGATAATATCCGGAATAATTAATACCATAGACAGTGAAAACTGCAGCAACGATATTCTCAATCATTGTTGCATTGTTTTGCAAGTTTGGAATGCAAAAGAAAACAAGGCTCTTGTTTTCGCGCAGTTGCCCACTGACAAACCGTGGGATGCTCCTGCACTGAGAATGCCCAAGAGCTGCTCTGGCACTGAGGCCCTTTGTGCACCAAGGCAGCTTCTGATGTCAGCACAGCAACGTGGCAACCCTGCCCTGACATCACAAAGCAAACGTTCTGCATTGGTCCCTGAATTTATGCAAAGCAGCCCAGCCTTCCCTACAGCAAACACAAAATAGCATGGGAAGATTTCCTGTCCCAAAGCAGCGCAAATTCCCTGGGTGGGCCAAACCCTGTCATTCAAGGGATCCAAGAGTAATTTCAAGAGTGCCCCAAGCACCTACAGCCTGTACCTGAACTGAGCATTCAGATGGGACCAAAGCAAAAGAAACCAGAACAAGAAAATGGCCCAAAGCATTGGACAGAACCAAAAGAGAAGACACTTTTGGCATAAGAGCTGAAATAATTCCTAACAAATGTCTCCACATATTTGCACATTTATTGAACATGCCCAGGGCTCCCCTGTATGTACATCTCTGCCTCTGCCTTTACTCCTCTTTCAATGTTTGACACTTCCCAAAGGCCTGGTACCCATGAAAGTCGTTTGCTTACCTTCTTCTGCTAGAGTTGAGCAGAGGAGAGGGGAGGGGGGAAAAAACCTAAGGAAGGGCTCATGAGTTGAGATAAGGACTGGAAGAAAATATTCTAGGGCAAAATAGGTTATAATTTAAGGGATAAAACAAACCTATTATTAACAGAGTGAGAGGAGAAGAATGAGAAATGAAAATAGGCCTTTAAGACACCTTCTTTTCCCCTAGCACCTCCCTCCTTTCCACCAACAGCACAGGAAGACAGGCTATGGGCGTCTTGGTCAGTGAGATCTTGAGATCTTTTTCATTTGCTCAGGGAGAGTAGTCTTTCTTCTGCTGTGCCATGGGGTCACTCCCATGGGCAAACAGTCATCCCAAAACCATCATCCATAGGGTGCAGCCTTTTTAGAAGAGGCTGACCTAGTTTTGAAGCAAAGGATCTCTCTCCATATCTGAAAGCAGCAGCCCTCTCTCTCTTTTCAGGTCTCCCACTAGATCACAGCTTTGTCCACCCGCTCTAGCACAAGCATTTTTCTCCTTGGCTGCAAGTGGGTTTCTGCATCCCTCATCGACTTCATGCATTAGAGGGGGATATTTTCTTTTGCCATGATCCTTGCCACGACTTGCAGAGGAATCTCGGCTCCAACTCTCGAAGCACCTCATCCCTCCCTTTTCCACTAACCTTGGTGTTGCCATGTTGTTGTCCTCACTTCCTCCTCTTCTCTTACTAGAAGGAAAGTGCTGCTTGTAGGTACCGTCGTCTACAAGTTCCACTAATTCAAAGATCCTTGCAAGATCCCACAGTGCCCAGAAATTTATCTCATTTAGGTTCCGTGTGGAGGAATCCCTTGCCATGGCGCTGCCGCCACTGTGCAGGTGGTGGTGGCCACTGCGGCGCTGGCACTATTGGACACCTCTCCTCATGGGGGCTCCGGGAAGGGCGAGCCTCGGCCACCGCCCCTGCCTTCCTCCCTCAGCACAGCTGGCCAGGGGCGGCCAGGCAGGCGAGGCTGGCCTGGGCTGCACCCAGATGGCACTGGCTGCTGCACATTGCTGCCAGCACAGCAGGAACAGCCCCTGGCAGCAGCCCTTCACCACTTTCCGAAAATAACTGGGCATGTGCTGTTTTGATTTTCTTCTTAAATATGTCATCACAGAGGCATTGCCAACCTCTCTAATCAGGCCAGCAGCATGCCCATCATCAGAGACATCCGAGATTGGCTCTCTTACACAGGGTGGAAGCTTCTAACAGCTTCGCACAGAAGCTACCCCTATGGTCCCCAGCCCACTACAAAAAACAGGCTGTGCCAAGCCAACTCATCCTCTTTGGAAATAGAACTGGCAGGATCTGCCCTCCAGCAGGATCTGCTGCAAGCTGGGAACGTGACTGGCGGTGCTGATTCCCAGAGGCTTCTGTCTGCCAGGTGAAGCCAAGGCAGGAGCGGGTTGAAAGGTGCTGGCGCTGCTGCTGCTCCGTGCACAGAGCCCCGGCTGGGCAGGGCACGGCGCCCACTGCGCTGCGGCTCTTTGTGCTGCCACAGCTGGGCACACCTGGGACAGGTTATGACCACGTGTGGGAAAACCGAGGGGTTTGTGGGGCTGCATTGCTCTGCACACACCCAGGACACCTGCGGCACAGAGCTTGGGCTGGCAGAGGGGTAAATCAGAGGGAAACAGCTGGGAAAGGTTTTAGTAACTGTTCAATAGAAATGGCCAAAATAAAAGTTACCAAGCAGGGTCCAATTGCCAGTGCCCTCTCAGGGTTGTAAAGGAGGCATTACTTTATTTCAGCACTGGTTGCATGGGGAAGCACTTCCCTAACACATGCAAATCCAGCAATCTCACCTACAATTTTCTATGCATTGGAACTAAGGTATATTCATTACTTTGCTGAAACTAACAGGCTACACAATTCCTCAAATTATTTGACACATTTAAATCACTTCTCAAAATTTATTATCATGAGAGTATGGATGTCCTGAGGGTCTCTGATGATTTTTGTCACATGTTCAGGAGGAGACACGCGCACAAAAAAACCCTAAAACACAACAGAGGTTGCAAAACAAACTTATTCTATTAGTTGCAGTAGCAAATAATACATACCAGGCCCTAGATTCCCCAAAATCCACTTAGCAGGAGAAGGAGTTGGAGTGTGGTGCTCAGCAGGAGGGGCAGGTAGGCAGTGCATTTTCAGGACATCCCCTGGATCAAACCAGTGCATCTTGTCCTTCTCACCCCTCCACCCCTAAACCAGGCCTTCTGTCTCCTACTCAGGACTGGAATTTTCCCAGTTACAGCTCAGCTCACACATGGCCATTGCGTGAGAGGAGGCCACAATGGCTCATGATACTGACTCCATGCCAGCAATGGCTCCATCATGCATTGTTCCTTTTCCAAAGGACTGCCCACCCATTCACCAATACATTGCTTCCCTTTCAAGGGTCAAGTTCCCACCTGTTACACAATACAGTTTTCTTCATTGCCTTGTAAGACCCACTCAAATATGGATCAAATATGGCAGGGCCTCAGCCACGACTCTGGTCCCTGACACAGTGGTTTGGGGAACATCCCATTCCTCAAATTCTCCTTTGGTGGTCAAGAACCTCCTAAAACTACTTTCATCCCCTTGAATGCATTCCAGCTACCTTCTTAACATGACCACTCTCTTTATTCTCAAGGCAAAGACAGCCACTTGCACACAATAATCACTGCAATGGGGGAATACAAGACCAAACACTGTCTGGTAAAGCTTAAGGAATTCACAATTTGTTACAGTCAAATATTTTCCCAACGTTTTCCACTGCATTCTATTGCCAGCAGATATCCCCACCCTGCTCCATTCCCCTTGCAGAACCCTGTATCTACTATCCATGGGCACCAGGGAAGGAGCAGCTGTCACACAGGAGATGCCCCTGCTGCACTGGCAGGAATCAAAACGCTCTCGAGTCACAGCTGCAGGCCTGCATCTGCACAGGTGCTCTGGCTGCCCCACTCCTCATCGGAATTTAGCATTTGGAAATGCAATTGCACTTTCTGCCTCATGTACAAGTACCATGGTTGTGCAAAAACTGGGCAATGTGCTGTATCCCAAAGGCACTGCAGTGTGGAGGAAGCGATGCCCTAATGATTGAGAAACAAAAGAAAATACTTTCGAGACAATATTAGTATAGGAGGTAATATCAAATCTGGTCTTTAACTGGATGCCTCCAGGGCCAGATATGGAAAAATGACCACCCCACATAGGGTGAGTGTGGTTTTATAAGTTTGGGAAATTAGCATAAATGGCAAGAATTCCCAATTAGAAGCACAGTAATTAGGAAATATCCACCTTTTCATTCCACCTCTTCTGGAGCCCCTCTTTCTTGCAACTTGCTGTACTAGCTGTGCAGGCTATAACTAGCTTTTGAGAAAGTGTGTTGAGAACATGTTTTTCCCTTGTTTCCCAGAGGAGGTAAGACAGGATAGGAGCCTTTGGAATGTGTTTTGTCTTTCTTCCTATCAGGGGATGAAAAGTACTGAAGTTACCTCGGAACTATGTAACTATACAACAGTAGTCTACATATCTATGAATATATATGAAGGAAATGAAAAAGCAAAAATAATTTTGGCATCAGAAGGAGACCCTTTTCCAATTCCTAACCATACCAACATCACCATAAACAGCACTTTCCAACTTAAAAAAAAACTGTACAATTCAGAAAGTTACTGTAGAGCTTATTCACAGGATAACAAGGAAGGGAACATTCCCATGGAGTTGAGGTTTGGTACAGTTCTTATTCTGAGTCCCACTCAGGGCTTGAACTGGAGAGAGTCATCCTGAAATGGTTGTCACCATCTCCTGAACTCTCTCCCTTGATTCACTGCAATGATCAGAGATGCCAGTCTGGAGAGAGGCTCATCTGGCTTAAACATGAATGCTTTCCAAAGAGAAAACAACAACAACAACAAAGAAACCATTACTTTGCAAACTCAGTGCCTCACAGGATCAAGAGAGATTCGTTGGTTTCCAGAGTCATGCAGAAATAGGACTGACAGGACTATCTGCACCTCTGCCTTCATGACCTTTCCATCACAGGCCAATATGGCCCATACTCCCACTAGCTCATCCATCAAGGTGTCTCCAGCAGCAGCAGCAGCGGCGCAGCTCAAGAAACATCAGGCAGCAGTTCCCATTCCCTGTGTGTGCATGGCAGCAGAGCCAGGACTGCCAGGGCCAGGGTGAGTGCACAGCACGGGCAGCACCGATCCCGACGAGCCGCTGCTCTGACCCTGCCAGCAGGACTCTCACTGAGACGAGGGTCAGGAGGTGCCACTGAGCACTGAGATGGTTTTGGCAGCGCAGCAAGGCAGCTCAGGTGCCTCCCTGAGCCTTGAGTGGCAGCAGCCAGCTCTGCCAGCAGCACCACATGGCCAGAGAGCTGCTGTGCTTGAGACTCACAGCAAAGGCCACCCAGCAGGACAATTTCCATGGCAGAGCTGCAGAGAGCTTCCCTCTTACCTTGGTGGATCCCGGGAAAAATTTTGGACACTGTGAGAGAGAATCTGCTCATCCAAGAGACTGATGGCTCCAGTCACAAGGAGCTCAGCACAACCAGAGCTTGAGCAATCCCTGTGGGAACAGCTGAGGATTCCATTGCAGCTAAAGGGGACAGGATCACTGCCTGCATAAGGAAAATTCCAGTGAAGTCCTAAGGCCTGAACAACAAGCCCTAAGCCAAAGTTGACCTCCAGATGAACCTTCCAACCAAACATTATATTTGCATTCACTTATTAACAAAATATGCGTGATCATTACCAGCATATATATGAATCCTCTTATTAGTGAAACAAGCGCTTACCTTTCTACGCTTAGAAGACAGGCAAGGCCACAAAATCAGATATCTCTACCTGGTTTTGCTTGAAGTGATATGGTCAAAGTAAACTCCCTCAGTTCCTTCCTGAGCCCTAGCCAAGAGGAGGATGAAACCAGATGTCCCCATACTCACAGTCACATTGGCTTGTTTATTCAATAGTATAAAATCTGGGCCCTCTCCCAGCAATGTTGGCAGCTTTGCCTGCAGGTGGGCAAACTGCATAGGAATTCCCAGTTAGTAGGAGTGCATCTCCAACCCTTTGCAGTGCCAGGGACACCCCAGGGGATGTGTGTGTCAGGATGATGGTCAAGTATTAGAGTAGCTGGTGATATATCCTTCTTGATCCCTACAGGCAATGTTTTGTAGTCATAATCCAGTGCATTGCTTATCTTATCCTTTTGCATTTCTTTGCTGCTTTGCACTTCAGTGAATGACACATATTCCATAAGCTGATGTTGTTGTCTTCAGTGCTTGCCTGCCGGCAAAACAGCAACCCATTCCCTTCAGAGCTGAACTTGGTGAAGACGCACGATGGTGGCTGGGGCTGAGGGGAGACACACACACGATGGTGGCCGGGGCTGAGGCACACACACAAGATGGTGGCCGGGGCTGAGGTACCACACACAAGATGGTGGCCGGGGCTGAGGCACCACACACAAGATGGTGGCCGGGGCTGAGGCACCACACACAAGATGGTGGCCGGGGCTGAGGCACCACACACAGGATGTTGGCCGGGGCTGAGGCTGTCCCTCCCAGTGAGCTCTGCAGCCCCTGCTGGCCCAGCCCCAGCCCCGGAGCAGCGTGGGGTGGGCAGAATCCCCATTTCAGCCCTCTGCTTAAATGGACATGAACAGACAGCGAGGGACAGACACAGTGTGGACCCTTTGGTCTGTACACACACACGTCCACCAGCCAGTTTGTAACGTCAGCTGGCAGAATTTTGATGTCAAAGCAATTCAAATAGGTGAAAATAGGGCGAAACTCAGAGGTATAAATGTTTTAAAAGAAAACTCTTTTTTTTTCTTTTCCCCTACCCAAAAAAGAGTCAAAAGCATTTCCTGTGCAGATGGACTTCAATTGGTACAGAGAGCCATCACAGCCTGTTTCGTCCATGCTGGAGCCATAGTGACTGTGTGTTGATGAAGACGGAGATGGGATCTACTTGACGCGGACTGTGCAGCGGATACTCACCTGCAATGTGTATCCCCCAGGATAACCTATTAATTTAGAGCACTATGAAGACTCTGTAAAATTGAAATATAAACCAAAACTGCAGCACGAAGTCCATTGTGGTTTAGGTTTTTCTTAATGAGGTTCTCAAAGTTCAGCACAGACTTTGTGTTCAGCAGCAGAGGCAGGGGCTTCTTGGACCACTGCTCTGGCACCCATTGTTTTGAGTAGGGGATTGAAGGAATAAAAGAAGACAAGCCCATCAACTATTAAAGAGAAACAGTCACGGACAGGAACCAGTGGGTGAAGAAATGTGAGGAGGAAAAAGACAGAAAACTTGAGGTGGCAAGTGTGAGAAATGTGAGTGGGAGTAGGAGAGAAGTGTGAGGGAAGAAAAGGGTAGGAAACCTGAGTGGAAAAGGGTGATAAAACTGAGGGGGAAATGGTGAGAAATGTGAATGAAAATAGGAGAGGAAGGTTAGAGGAGAAAAGGGCAGGAAATAGGATGGGAAAATTCTGTGAAACGTGAATGGAAAAGCATGAGAATCATAGCAGGGAGAATTGAGGGAAATGTGAGGGGAAGAGAATGAGAAACTTTATTGGCAAAGAGAGAGAAAGAGGCAGAAAATGCAATGGGGACATTGTGAGAATCCTGAGCGGGAAAGAGTGAGAAACCTGAGGGCAGAAGAAGGCAGAAGCAATGAGTGAAAAAAGGACACAAAATGTGAGAGAGAAACTGTAAGGAACGTGAGAGGAAAGAATGATAAATGTGAAGGGAAAAGTGTGAGAAATGTGAGGAGAAAAGAGTGGGAAACATGAGGGGGGAAGTGAGAGACATGAGGAGAAAACTTTGAGAAACATGACTGAGAAAAGGAAAGAAACATGAGAAAGAAACCAAAGAGCAGGATATGTGAGGGGAAAATTGTGAGAAATATGAGGGAAGAAAAACAAGAGGAAATGAGTGGGACAGTGTGGAAATGTGAGATGAAAATGTGAAGAAAGTGACCAGAAAAGGGTGGGGGAAATGAGCAAAATTTGGGAGGGAAACATGAGCAGAAAACTGTGAGAACTGTGAGTGGGAACTGGTAGAAATGTGAAAGGGAAAAGGAAAGGAAATGTGAAGAGAGAAAAGGGCAGGAGAGAAGGCAATATTGGCATAACAGCTGAAATAATTCCTAACACATTTCTTCATACATTTGTCTATTTGGACAAGCCCAGGGCTTTTCTGTATGTGCATCTCTACCTCTGCCTTTATTCCTATTTGGAAGCAGTCAAACTGGCAGGATCTGCCCTCCAGCAGGAGCTGCTCCAAGCAGGGAACGTGACTGGCGGTGCTGATTCCCAGAGGCTTCTGTCTGCCAGGTGAAGCCAAGGCAGGAGCGGGTTGAAAGGTGCTGGCGCTGCTGCTGCTCCGTGCACAGAGCCCCGGCTGGGCAGGGCACGGCGCCCACTGCGCTGCGGCTCTTTGTGCTGCCACAGCTGGGCACACCTGGGGACAGGTTATGACCACGTGTGGGAAAACCGAGGGGTTTGTGGGGGCTGCATTGCTCTGCACACACCCAGGCCACCTGCAGCACAGAGCTTTGGGACCCTAAAAGATAAACCAGAGGGAACGGCTGGAAAAGGTTTAATTTTCAGCTTTCAATAGCAGTGACTACAATGAAAGTTACACAGCAGAGGCCCGATCACCACTGCCCGGTGAGTGTGAGAAAGGAGGCATTATTTTATTTCAGTGCTGGGTGCTTGGGGAATCACTTTTCTAACACGAGCTCACTCAGAAATCTCACTAGTAGTTTCTATCCATGGAACTAAGACACACTCATTACTTTGCTGAAACTCATTCATTCATTCCCCCAAATTATTTGACATATTTCAATCACTTCTCAGAAGTTATTGGCAGGAGAATAGAGGTCTCTTGAGGGTCTCTGGTGGTCATTTGGGGAACATTCCATTCCTCAAATTCTCCTCTGATGCTCAAGAGCCTCGTCAAATCACTTTCTTCCCCTTGAATGCATTCCAGCTACCTTCTCAGGAAGACCATGCTCTTTATTCTCAAGGCAAAGACAGCACACAATAATCACTGCAGCTCCTTGTTCAAGTGTTCTGCCTCTTCTCACTGAGTTCTCTTTTCCTGCAGCATCTTCAGGACGTTCCAAACCAGCGGCATATCCGACTGGGACAGCTCCCCTGCCTCACGCTGACCACGGGTCTCTTTGTTTCCAGTCATTTCCTGGAAGTCTTCGCAGGCTGGCAGGTGAGATGTCAACACTTTCACCTCAAGTCAAGCAGAACAAAGCAGTCAGAGACCATAGCTTGTCCCTGTCAGCCAAGAGTCATTGACTGTGAGGAAAGGGAGAGGACCAGATTCACAACAGATACAGACAGCTTGTTTCAAGGTTCATCTGGGTTACCATGTTCACCTGCAAAACACCTCAAGAAACGAGGAGAGCAGGAACAGGCCATCAGGAATCTATTTGGATGACTGCTGGCCAAGAGGCCAAAGGACTACTTCTACTGTCCAGGGCAGCAGCTGAGATTCAGCAGCCCAGGAAGTGTCCTTAAGAGCAGCTGTCATAGGGACCAAAGCAGGATGGCACTCAGAGGCATCACCCCAGCCCCACTGCTCTGCAGAGGAAAGGCAAGGAGGGCAGAAAGCACAACTTTGGTGACTGCAGTGGCTATCACTCTTTCACTCACTCGTTTTTCTAGAGCCTCTTGCTTCCTAAGGAGAGGATGAATTTTCTTTTTGACGATTTTCATTTCTTCCTCCACACACTTCTCCCTTGCCTTGAGCTGAGCCTCAGCTTCCTGCAGCTCTGCGGGCAGCTTCTCATTAAAGTTCTGTAAAGAACAAGTGTCTCGATTTGAAAAACAGGTGTTTGCTAGGGAAGGCAGGACCTCCCCTGGACTGGAGAATGTAAACCCTCTCCCTCTGATTATTCTGATTTTGAAATTAAGGGGCTCTTAGGCAAAGATATGGGCATAGGAATTACAGTTCTTTACTAGTATGAATAACAAGGCAAACAAAACAACTCTGGAATTCATAACAAACAGAACCAGGACCCAGTAACAGTCCTCTGGGCCGTGGGCACTTTCCCCTTTGGTGCAATTACTGTCACAGCAGGAATGAGCAGGAAATCCCAGGGTGGTGGATGGTGGGAGCTGCAGAATGTCTCGGGCAGGCAGGAGGGCGCGGCCACCGCGTGGAGAATCCCAGAGCAATAGTGAACAAACGGCGGCCTTGGGCCAGCAGGGCCCGGCTCTGAGCAGGGCAGGGAGAGGCCAAGTTCAGGATTCCAGGAGCACAGCAGCAGACGGTGATAGGTCCCTCAGGTGCCAGGGGTTTCTCCCCACAGTAAGAGACAGCCTGGCCATCCCTCCCCGATGCCAAAGAGCCAGAGCAAAAAGATCCACAACTGCTCCAGCCCCTGTCTGGTATGTGTATCCCTCTGAGAGAAAAACTCCCGAAAACCAGAGGAGTTTCCCCTCTCCTGTCTCAAGTACTTGGCTATTCAGTGCTTCTTAGCAAGTCAATGGGAAAAAGATCACATGTAACAAGGAGAAGAAAACCCAGCCCTCAAGAACAAGAGACAGAAAGTTTCATGAGTGGAGTGTCTGGCACTCTCTTCTGCCACCTTCACCTGGTTTTCTTGATCACCCCTCTGTCGATGGAGACTCCGGTGATATTGAATTATTCTCACGTCTTCCTTCTTCCTCCTCTTCACTGTCATGATACCAATCTGAGCTTTGGGCAGCTCTGCTTGTGGCTCTCTCTTGATGTTCTGTACACACAAATGCAGAGCAAGTCACAGGGAGCTGCCACCAGGTTCAGCTTTCCTTCTTTCAGCCTTAAAATCAAATTCATTCAGCCACTTCTTTCTGCTTCCCCATTGAAATATATATTTTAAAATAATTCACGTTTGTGTGAAATTTATGTGGAAAAAACACGCTTGTATAAAAAAATAGAAATCTTTAGAACACAGGCAGCTGGGTGGCTTAACAGGACTGTGAAACCAGAGCTGGCAACAAAGAAGAGATCTAAATTAGCAAGTTAACAGAAGTAGCTCAAGTGAAGATGGGCTCTTTCAGAGACAGTCCAGGAAACACACACACAAGCGATGAACACTTGATAAGTATCACCTATCAAGATAACCAGAGTCATCAGGGGAAATAATCTCAGTACTGGATTGCTGTAAACTAACATTAGCGTTCATCTCATCGACATTCATCGCTTCCCAGAAATGGTTTTGTCCAATCCAGCCCAGAGAAAGAAAACCACATGAAAATGTGAAACAAGGAAAGGAAAGAAGAACCTCGGCCCCAGGTGGAAAAAAATTGTCTAAAACCAGCCCAGCCGAGGTGAGGTTTGTGAACATTGTGGGATCCGGAGCGATGGAGTTCGGATCAGTGTGTTCACCCGGTGCCGATCCCAGGCTCGGGGCTGCCCTATTTCGATTGTGGCTGTCTAAGACTGTATTTTGGTCATGAAATAAAAATATTTTCTTTTGATTATTCTTAATTCGGCTTGATCATTTTATTACATATAACACTACCCGCCTCTGCTTCCATTGTAACCCTCCCATTCCAGTGCTGGTCTCTGTGGATTACAAGGCTCTGTGCTTTCAGTGCCTGTGGGACTGCTGGCCTCCTCACTGGCAAGAGCTCTGTTTTATGCCCCTGTTCCTGCCCCTCACTCTGTCACCCTTTGAGCCAGGCCTACCTGGCCATTCTCCTGTTGCTCCTCCACCTGCTGCCTCAGCTCTCCCTGAGTCTGGCACAGCACTTCTGCTAAAGCAATCTGCTCATGCTCTCTCTCCAGAAGGGCCTGCACAGAGAGCAAGAGAAGATGGGCTTCACCTTCCCAGACAGCATTTGTGGGCCAAGTCTCTAAGAGTGATGGGCTCACACGTTCCCAAAGCACTGTGCTGCTGCTCTACTGGGTCATTCTCTGCCCATGGGGAGGCACAGATTCCAAAGTGACACTGGCAGTACAATCAGGGTCCATCTGGGACTGAAGCTCCAACAGCCTCTCAGGCAGCTGACAGGGAAGGGGTGGCATTTCTCAAGGCTCTGCTGAGGGCCTCCCTCCACTTCTGCTGTGTCCCCTTTGTCTTTTCATTGTGACTGACCCCCTGCCCTGTCCCACAGCTCCATCCTGGCTCTGCAGGTGGCTTCCAGTGTGGGCTCACTTCCTGTGAGAGACACTTCTGGAATTCATGTTCTCTTCAGGCCTACACCACCATTCCTGCCTTTCTGAAATCTACACTCTTGTTAGAAATCCTGCTCATTCAGGAGATAAGGATGCATGTAAAGATCCTCTGATGGAGGTCAGAGAGCCTCTACAGCCACCTCAGTATAATGGAGGAAGACCAAGGTGTTTATTCTTCCTCCGTTGTCAACTGAGAATTCAGACCAGCAGTAACAGAGATCCTCATAAGGCCCCATCAGCAAATGAACTTACACACCCCTAGGGACACCAGGGAAGAAAATCATGTGCCATGTAATGCATGTATGACCAGAGTCACCAAACATCACCTAAAGCATGGAATTGTTCCACATCACTAGGACTGGGAGAAATTTAAAGAATAACCTGGGGAGTTCAAGTCAGAAGAGGGTGGAGGAAGAAATTAACTCTGAGGGGAGAAAACAACCATTTCTGGAGGGGAATATCTCTGCCTGCTTGGGATAAATTGATAGAACATGTCTCTTCTCCTGAAGGGATGCCTTTAGGTGAGCTTTGCACCTCCACCTGCCTCTGACCAGAGCCAAGAAGAATCAATTTATAAATGTTACATAATTAGATAGACAGACAGACAGACAGACAGATAGATAGACAGATAGGTCTCACTTAAGCAATTTCTGTTACAATGCTTTCTGTTATGACACACATCAACACTCAGCAGCCAGTGCCCCAGTCAGCAGCAATCCTGAACTTGCTCACCTGTTCCCTCAATAAACCACACTCTTGGGGAATCTGGAGCACGTACGTCCTTATGGAAAGAGATCAGACCCAGAGCACAGAACTGGGAACTGCACTCTTTGTGCATCTGTGCTCAGGCAAGCTCTTCTCTTGGTCACACTCACATTGACAGTGCTAAAGTGTAACCAGAAATGAAGCCCAGCCCTTCCCAGCTCCTCTGATCTCTGAGGACCAGCTGCAATTCAAGGGTGTTGATTTCCTGCTCAATTCCCAAATACAATCCTGATTGCATTATTTGACAATTGCTGATCCCTGAGGCTGACAAAAGGTAAGGGTGCTGTTAAAATGGAAGTGATGTGCAAGGTTCTACTGGCAGGCCTGGCATCAGAACAGCTCCTTCTGCACCAACGTCCCTGCCCCAAACTGCGTCTTGTCGTGCAGGAAAATGTTGAGCAAAAGCACGTTTGCTTGCCAGAGGAAGAAAATAAACAAGTCTTCTCCTCCTAGCAGCCCAACAACACAACACACCAAATGATCAAAGAGTCCCCTACTCCAGTGCCTAAAGCATCTGGATGCAGTGAGGGGATGCTTGGCACAGGAACAGCCCTTGTGGGGAGCACTGTCAGGTAGGCATTTCTGGAAGTGTGCCTGGAATGTCCCTCATGAGCCTCCCTTTCCCCAGGCTAAAGCTCCCTCAGCACCTCCTCCTTGGGCTTGTGCTCCCACCCTCCCCAGCTCCCTTGCCCTTCTCTGGACACGCTCCAGCCCCTCAGTGTCTTTCTGCTCCAGAGGGGCCAGAACTGGACACAGCACTCGAGCTGTGGCTGCAGCGGTGCCAGCACAGGGCACAGCTCACTGCCCTGCTCCTGCTGCCCCACTATTGCTGACACAGGCCAGGATGCCCTTGGCCTTCTTGGCCCCCTGGGCACATGCTGCCTCATGTTCAGCTGCTGTTGGTTGGCACCCCTGGCTCCTTTTGTCCCAGGAATCTCCCCAAACACAAAGTTGCACATTTGATTTAAAATACAGCATCTGGAATTTCAATGTGTCTTTGCTGTTCTTATTAACACAAGACAGTAGTCAAGGACTTGCATCTTCACCCCTACTTGGGGCTCCAATGCAGCTTTCAAAGCTGCAGACTTCACCACAAAATGTATCTCCAGAGACTTGTCTCTTCTAGTTTTTTGCCTTAGAAGAAGTGTTCAGAAGTATGTACTTTGTTTCTTTTTCCACAAGGGACAAGAATGGCCCCCAATAGATTCATGGACAACACAATCATCTCTTTATACGTATTAAAAGCCAAAAGACAGGAAAGCCAAAAGACTCAGAATGGTGAAGAATTACTCAAGAAAACTGCAGAACAGTTCCATAATCACCAAAATAAATCTTCCAGAAAATGAAAATAAACAAACAAAGACTTGTGATCTCCAGCACTACCGTATGTGCCTTTGGCCATAGCACTGCAGAAGCCAAGAGACAGAGCTTCACTGAGCCAAGGAGCCAGATGCTCACCCAGAGGCAGCAGCTCTTTGGTCCCTCAACATGACAGATCCAAGCCCATTTTCCAGATCTCACTGGCACGGGGAATTGCCAGGTCCTGGCAGGACTCCAGCACTCAGCATCCTCAGCCACCGACAGCAACTGCTGCCTGGTCAGAAACTTGCAGCCCTGTCTTGCACTAAAGACAGCACCAGCCAGAACTGACTTACCAGCTCGGAATATTCAGGCTGTGCTGTGACCACGGCTGGAGGCTTGTGCTCCTCTTTGGCCTCATCTTTGGCCTCTTCTCCAGGAGCAGTGGGAACCAGAGGAGAGTCTGCTGTTGGTTCTGTGCTCTGTGGACAGACAGTAGCATGAGGAACAGGGAGTTACCTATCATTTATAACCTTCTTTCTGTTCAGCTCTACAACCAGGTCTACTAAGGACAAATCAGACTTTTACAGCAATGGGATTCTAAATCACTCTGACAAAATTAAAATGTGCTGATACAACAGTACAGAAAATTGCTCTGAATTAGATATTTCACCCTGGCTACTATCAGCAACAATGTTCTCTCTGAAAACTGAGCTCTGAGTTCTTTAAATCTCTGAAATGAAAAATTAGGAAATTGCAGCAATGCCTTTGCATTTGCTGCTGCACACATGGAAATGGATTTTCTCTTAGCCTACCCAGCTAGCCATCCACACTCTACTACCACAGGCCAAGCTCACAGATTACTTCACAATTCTTAAATACAAGGAACATCAAAGGTTCTTTTCTCACTCACCTCACGAGCAGCATCTCTGAATACACGTCTCAGGTGACCTGTAGTGGGCAGGGAAAATGAACCAAATTCTTTGAGAAAACTGGAGAGAACCATATTGTTTTCAGAAGGCCTTCTGAGAAGGTCTCCCAGTTTGCATTTTCAAAGTTGTCCTGCTTGATCTGGCAGACTGAGGAAATGTCAGACTCTGCTGCCACAGACTCTCCCATGGAGGGAATGCAACCCCTGCAGGTTCCCTTGCAAATGCTGCCCACAGCACAATGCTGGCTACAGACACCCTGTTTTGGTGGAACCTGTTGACAGGAGCTTTACCAAACCAGTGGCATCCTAATGCTCTTTCTGTTTCCAAATCAAGCCAGTCACTAAGAAAGAGCAGGAAGACAAACAAAAGCCAGGTTAGGTTACACCCAAGGAAAATCTCTACTTACATGCCAGTTAGTCAGGTAATATCCTGAATAACCAATGCCATAAAGAGTGCAAACTGCAGCAACGAGTTCCTCAATCATTGTAACACTCTTGTGCATGTTTTCAGACTGTGTTGAAGCACAAGAGCAAACAAGGCTCTTGTCAGTGCATAGCTGCCCACTGACAATCAGGAGGATGTTCCTGTCCTGAGAATGCCCAAGAGCTGCTCTGGCCCTGAGGCTCTTTGTGCACCAAGGCAGCTTCTGATGTCACCACAACAACGTGGCAACCCTGCCCTGACATCACAAAGCAAACGTTCTGCATTGGTCTGTGACTTTATGCAAAGCAGCCCAACCTTCCCTCCAGCAAACACAAATTAGCCTGGGAAGTTCTCCTGCATCATAAAGCAGCACAAACTCCCCTGGTGGGACAAACCCTGTTGTTCAAGGGATCCAGGAGTGATGTGGAGACAGAAAAGGAAGAGAACTTCTAAGAGGAGTGAGGGCAGGATGGATGTAACAAAGTTTCTAAATGTAGTTTGCAGAAATTATTACACAAGCACTTGTCTTCAGGAGAAAATCCTGATGTTGCTAATAGGGAATCAATCATGTATATTATTGGTTAGCAGTCATCTGAACTTTTATACTATTGGCTATCCAGGCTCATGCTATTCTAACCCAACAGTGAAAATATTACAAAAGCTGTATACACTTCTAATAAATGTTTCTGGATATTCCACGTCTGGGGACTGTGTATCATTCACACATTGCAATGGCTGTACTACAAGTGAGTACTGAGATGGGACTAAACCAAAGGAAATCAGACCTTTGGCCACTGATGCTTCTGACTAAACCCAAGAATGCCTCTTCCTGGACCAAACCTGCTGCACACACATCAGTCTGCTGCTGCACTGCTGGGGCATCTCAAAGAAACATCTGTGCATCACCCCTGGAGCTCCCCTGGGCTCCCCTGGGCTCTGTGAGCCACAGAGATGGGGCTGGGATGGTCATAAGGAAAGAGAAGAAGGAAGTTACAAAAGAGTGTGGGAAGGTGTAGAAGGTGGTGGGAGGAGGAAGCCAGTGGGACCAAGTAAGTAACTTCCATCAAAATTGGGAGCTACAAGGCAGGGACCCCATAGATGTGGTAGAGAGACCCCATCACCTGCAACTTTCTTTCTCAATTAAAAAAGAAAAAGAATAGAAAAATATCTGGGCTTTAGCTGTGTGTCTAAATACGAAGCCATGTTAGATTTTTTAATGCCTCCACACAAGCTTGTCAAGTTTTCTCCAAGCCTCCAGGTTCCCCAGCCCCAGGACCACCACTGGCCTGTTTTGTTGGTTTTGCAGGGGTCAATTTTTGATGAGGGGGGAAGAAGCTAGCCATGGGAATGATATTTCTGTGGGGAGCTGTCAAAAGCTTTCTCCCTGCCAAGTGAAACCAATCACTGCCTAGCTCTGAGAATAGGCACACTGCTAAGCCAATAAGCAAAGCTGGTAAAAAAATCTGGTAAAAGCTTGTGCCATGCCTGTGGAGACAACATGACCAACAGCCAGAAGAGTGACAAGTGATTCTGATGCCTTAAGTTCAAAGGTTTTCTGTTCTGCTTGGGTGTGCTTTTCCATTGTGCTTGGGTGATGATAGTCTGATCCCAGCTGGGGATTCAAGGGCTGTTTCTTCAAACTTCAGGCCCTAAGCATAAACAACGTGAAAAGAGGAGGGTGGCCAGCAAGCAAGCAAGGAGGATGGAACTTCAAACTTTGAGACTATTAATTGGATGCTTGACTCCTGTATGCAAATGGACTAAAATCTATAAAGATGTGAGTTCATGTGACCAAGCCCTCTTTTGCTTCCATCTTGGAGCCATCCAGGCACTGGTACTGCCAGGGTGTGGCCTTTGAAGGCCTCTCAATAAATACCCATTTTATTCCCCTTAACTTTGTGTAGCCTTTGCTTCAGCTCCTCTAGGCATCAATTCCCTGATGTGGAGCCCAGACAAAATCAACTTATAGCACTGCAGAACTCTATAAAAACTGTTTCAGTTGATAGAACTTGAGAACAAACGAACCTATGAACACTGATTCTCTCCCGAGTCAGAGAAAAGGAAAAGGTGAAAACACGTGAAAAGAGCAACACAGTGACACTAAGGTCAGTGCAAAGGAGGGAGGGGGAGGAGAAGGTGCTCTGAGTGTCCCAGCTGAAATTCTCCTGCAAGCCGTGGTGAGGATTATAATACAACAAACTATATCTCTTTAATTCATTAGGTGAGGGGGGGATTCCGACTTCACCCATGAGAAAAAAGTACTCATGCTGGAGCATGTGGATGCTGAGAAGCTGTGATCTGGTGAGAGGTTTGAACAGAGAGAGTGAGCACCCTTTCTTCCAGAGATAGGAGAAAAAGACCCTTGCTTTAATACTAGAACAGATTCTTAAAATAACACCCCATGAACTAAGGGGCTCACAAAAACCGGCAGTTGTGGGAACACTGCTTTGCCCATGGGAGGTACTTTATGTTGCAGGAGATTTGGGCAGGACTTGTGACAAACCACATTGAAAAAGTTCACAGAGAACTGTCTCCCATGGGAAAGACTCCATAGCAAAAGAGATTCCTCTCTGTAAATTATTTTTAGAAGTAACAAACTGACTAAAAATTCCCATGTTTTTTCTCCCTGCACTGTCAGCCGGAAGAAAAAAAAAAGTCTGGGCGGGTGGGGAGGCAAAAGGTATTCTAAAGGCTTTTTTAATTCTCAGTATCCTCTTTTGATACTGCTAATAAATTTTTCTTTCTGCCTTTTAAAGTTTTGAGCCTATTTTGGCTTTAAAATGTTTTCTTCTAATCCTTATCTCACCTCATTAGCTTTTTAAAATTGTATTTCCCCCTCCTCTGCTCAATTATAACAGAGGAGAATGAGCAAATGATTTTTTTTGTGGGTGCAGTGAAGTGTGGCCAGCATCAACACCCAACACGAGTGCATGAGCCCACAAAGGGCAGTGGAGAGAGCAGCTGGCTGAACTCAGGCTGTGAAATCTGGGAGGCTGCGTATTGTCCTAATGCAAATTCTGTGTGTGTGTCTGACTGAAAGGCAGGACAGTTCATAAGAAATGCTTGACTAGATGCTTGGACCTATCTACTTCTTTGGATTTACAGGCATCCCTTTTCCTACTTCTTAATTTCATCATCTCCAAGATTTAACTTTTCAGAGGGTGACCATATTTTCTTCTAGGTCAAGGATCAGGAATTGGTTTCAAACACAAAAAATACTCCACAAAGCCCTGCTAAACACACTTCATCCTCCATTCAGAAAATGCAATTATTTCTTCAAAAGACGGAAACTGAAAGCTCTAGCAGCCAACTCTCACCGAAGAGTTTCCAAGCCATTTTTATTCTCTGCTTTCTGTGTCCTACTTCTTAGCAAATGTGGTTGCTCCAAGCACACTGGCATGGACAGAGAACAGACGCTCATGAGGAACAACACGGCTTGGTGCTCCAGCCTGAAAGTTGGAACTCAGAACCCACAAAACCTGCTTTGAGGTGCAACTGAGAGCAACCAGGGAATGCAGCCAGTGGTGACTGCTGGGGTCAGAGAATGGCCCAGAGGCTTCTGTCTGCCAGGTGAAGCCAAGGCAGGAGCAGGTTGAAAGGTGCTGGCGCTGCTGCTGCTCCGTGCACAGAGCCCCGGCTGGGCAGGGCACGGCGCCCACTGCGCTGCGGCTCTTTGTGCTGCCACAGCTGGGCACACCTGGGGACAGGTTATGACCACGTGTGGGAAAACCGAGGGGTTTGTGGGGCTGCATTGCTCTGCACACACCCAGGCCACCTGCAGCACAGAGCTTGGGCTGGCAGAGGGGTAAACCAGAGGGAAACATCTGGAAAAAGTTTCATTGTGACCTTTCGTAACATTTCAACAGAAGTGACCAAAATGAAAGTTACCCAGCAGGGCCCGATCTGTCCTCCTGCAGGAAGGGCCCCACGCTGGCTCCTGCCCAGGGCTGGTGCCTTGTGCTGGCATTCAGCTGACTGGGGACAGCAATGCTCCTGCTCTGGCCAGGCAGTGCCTGCAGCCCTCGGGGCCCTGCAGGGACACCCCCAGCCCAGCCTGGTTACCTGGTACCTATGCCAAACTTCAGGAAAGTATTAGAGTGGAAAAATGTAACTATCATGATCATGATATTTTACTATGTTTACATGCTGATTAGGACTGCAGTTTTATATATTTGTAGTATTTTTAACACCTTTTAGTCTCTGAAATGCTGTCAAATGCACTTTGATTTCCAATGGGAAATCTTAAAGTTTTAGTTTAGCTTATAAAGTGAAGTTACTGACATTAAATAATATGTAGTTTGTAGTGTAGTAGGACACAGTCATAGTATGAGTGATTACGATTGCTTAGGCACAATTGGCTTGGGTGTGTACAGGAATGGGAATTTTGCAAGAAGAGATAATTTTTCCTAAGTTTTGTACAAGGTTAGAGAAACACTTCTTGTTTGAAGTAATGTGTTGCAAACCTCTTTTTACTTAGCAGCCTGAGGAAGGTTCTTACTTTTGAGAGTAGTACAATTTTACATTTTAAGAATGGAAAATTGTAGGCAAGTGATGAACTTCAGAATTATTGCAGCAGCAAATTTAGTCTTTCAGAAAGCATTACTGGTACATATCTGATGTAATGCATCTTTTAACCAGGTTTATTTCATATATACCTTTTCTTCTTATTGTCCATTGAATATATCCAGTACACATTGGATAAATTTGGCACATGCTCAATCCAAAGTTGCAGCTTCGAGCAGATTTTTTAACAGGACTAAGGGACATGGTTTCCTGTGTAATGTGAAAAGTAGCTGAAGCCTTTGACTATGATTAACTTTGATATCATAACTTGGTTGAATATCATTTTGTTCTGAGAGCTGTTAAGTTGGTAAATGGTTAACTGGTTATTGAGTTAGTTAGATATGGAAATAACTGACTTGATGGCATGAAAGAAGTGGTTTTTTAAAGACACTGGAGACTGGAGGAGCGTAAGCAAAGCCTCATTAGTAGATACCAACTTGTACTATCCTTTGCTTTCCTTTTATTTGTTTTTCCATCTTGCCTGTGGTCAACTCTAGATAATCCTGAAACTGGAGAAAATCCTCTCCTCCTGGGGCTGGTCCAGCCCTGCAGGGACAGGCACAGAAGGGGGTTTGCTGGGAGCCCTGGTGGGGTGGTCTCCAGTGTGCTGGCTTCTTCCTGCATCTCTGCCACAGGGCTGGGCAGGATGCTGCTCTCCACGGCCCCCGCCAGCCACTGCCAGTCCCAGTATATTCCCTCCTGCCTCTGTCTCAGCCAGGGCCAGACAGGGTCTGGAAGATGCCATTTTCAATGATAAGTCCTGCCAAGCCCCTGGGCCTGAGGCCACCCAGGAGCACAGGGCAATGGGGACTTTCCAGGGCACTGACCCAGCCTGGCTGCTGGCCCCTGGTGCCCTTCCCATATCTGTCTCCATGGCAATGTCTGCCAGCAGTCCCAGACCTGTGTGCCCAGGTGTGAGAAAGGAAGGTATGGGTGTCCCATTGTGACATCACTGGATGGTGGAGATGACACTGCTGGCTGATGATGTCACCAAGGAGTCATTTGTGACCTTGCTTTCCTCTCTGTTTATATTCAAGTGCTAGATGTCCCTCTGTGGCATCACTGAGTGGCAGATTGTGACATCACTGGGGGATGGATATGAGGTCTCATTCTTCTCTGCTTGGATTTTGGTGCCAGCTGAGCCTGGGTTCAGACTGGATTGGTCTTTGACTCCTGCCAAGCATGGCTGGTCCTCATCTCTCCCCTCCTCCTGTGACAGGCAGACATGGCCACAGGGACAGAGTGGAGCTGCCCCATCTGCCAGGACACTCAGAATGACGCAGCTGCTGCTCTGCCCTGCCACAACCAGCTCTGCCTGGGCTGCATCCTGCGGTGGGCAAAGAAAAATCCCTCATGCCCACTCTGCAGCACACGCTAGAGACTGCCAGGTTTTCTGAGTGGGGGTTGCAGGGCCAGAGCCTGTGGGTGGCCTCCAGCCCGAGGTGTGGGCAGGACTGTTCCAACAACAGCAGCACCTCCCGGATCCTGTGCGGCCCCGGCTGTGCCAGAGGCTGGCAGAAATCTATGGGGACCAGTGGCGGAGGGCAGAGGCTGCAGAGGCCTCCATCCTGCCCAGCTTTGTGCCGTGTCCGGATGCAGAGGCCTGGCTGGAGCTGCTGCAGCCTCTCCTCAGCGGGCACACAGCTCTGCTGTGCACGGCTCCATCGGCGCCATGGTGGGCAGCGCAGCGAGGAGGCAGAGCTGCTGTGCTTCCATCACGGCACAGGGACACCAGGCCTGTGCCACACCAGCGCCAGCGCCTCCAGCTGCACTAGCTCCAGGAGAGGACTCCTGCCCCTGGCCCTGCAAGCTTCAACGTGGAGCAGGAAGCTGGAATGTCACAGCCCAGCCTCCAAGGGAGCCACAGCTGTCCCCAAGCCGTGCCTGACCCTGCAGAGTGGGACGAGCCCCCAGAGGAGCCAGAGCAGGCAGCAGTGGCAGATCGGTCTGCCCAGGGCAGCATCTGCAGCCCCTCTGCTCCTGGCCAGGGCAGGGACACTGTCTCAGGGATTCCCAGCATGCCCAACAGAGGAGAGCCCCCAGATCCCAGGAGTCTCTTTAGCCCAGCAAGAGGCCACCCTGCCAGTGGCACTAGTGAGATTCCAGGAACCCTTTAGCCAAGAAAAAGGAAATAAATTCTATTCCTCTGACAAACTGCCTAGGTTCTGTTTTCTCCCCCTTCTACTGTCTTTGCCTGATACCAGTATCTCACCACTGAGGGACCCTGGAGCCCAGGACCATTTGGGCAGCATTTCCACACAGAGGAAATCCTGCTGCAGCCGTGATGGTGGAAGAGCTTCTGAGAAAGTGGGTGCTGTGCACCACATGGTTATCCTGGAAGATGTGTCAAAGCTGTCTGCTGACTTACCTGGAATTCTGTAAGGTTTTTGACACAGCTCCCCCCTGCAAAATCCCTCCCCTCAATGAGAGAGAGATGGATTAGGGCAAAGCAGAAATGAAACTGAGTGAGGATCAGCAGATCTATAGGCAGAAATCCTGTATAAAATAAGGAATCAAAATTCATTCTGAGAAGCAGGACCAGCCCCAGGAACAGTCACAGCCATGGAGACAGACTTGGAAGGGTCACTGGAGGCCACCAACTAGGCAGGGACAGGTGGCAAAGCCCTGAAAACAGCTTCAGATATCTCAGTGTCTTCAGTTGTCTGTTTGTGGGTTCTCGGTTGGTTGGTTGGTTGGTTGGTTGGTTGGTTATTTGGTTATGACTTGACTGGCTTATTCCAGATTATTTTAATTTTCATTTGAATTTGTTAGTTGCTGACATTCTGCTTCAGATGTCTAAAATAAACATTTTCATTAATATTTTCCTCAAAACAGTAATTTTTATCTTCTGTCTAATTGAATGTCTAAATGTTCACTTTAAAAGATATAATCTCTCAGCTACTGTTAAAGAGAACAGGCTTTATTTCACTGGAAAACAGTTGATGACACAGTCTCTGGTAACTAATTTCAAAATGTTGTATATACTCACAGCAAAGAAATCTGTTACTGTATTGTAACCAGTTCTAGCATCTGTGATTTTGCCATTTTTAAATTCTAAGAGTTTAATTCCAATGGATTTTTAATTGGCAAGTGAGTGTGATTGAAGAGTGCCTTTTGGCCTCTGTCGTGTCACTGTAAAATCAGTATTCCTTGTTTTAATGATTTTTTTCTTTCTCTGTGGTTTTCTTTGTCTCTGTTTGAAGGTTTTTCCAAAAGAGATTCCACACCACCTTTCCACTGGAATCTCATTTCAGCTCTACACTCACTATTTCAGAGGGGTCAGCAGCACTTCATCATAGTTTTTCTAGCCCATCAACTTCATGAATAGTGACTACTCTCACAACTCTTCACACATTTTAATTTTGGTTCATAAAGACTGCTTTTCTGTTGTATGTTTCTGCTCCCCTAACCCAAATCAATTAACATCAAATTCACTTTGTAAAGTGATCACATATTTGAAATCTGCATTCACATTCACTGCACTGAAGGTCCACCATTCTTCCTGCTTTCTGTTTAATACCTTGTTTCTTACATTGATTTCAGAGACAGAAAGGTTGCCTAAAAGAAAAAGGCAAGCAAAACTCTAGGTACTTGCAGAACATTTTTGTCATTAGTACAGGTATTCAGAAACTGAAAGGAAAACCCCAAATTGAGTTCTCAGTGCAGTACTTGTGACCAACTGGTAACTATAAGCCCCAAGATTCAGTTAAGTGAATCAATGTGAGCTAAATGTTGATGGACCAGAAGATAACTCTGTTACTGTAAAATGCTAAGAAGCTGATACAATTTCCTTCAAAAACAACCTAACAAACAAGCACACAAAACCCCCTGCTTTTTCAAAAATCTTGCCTGTGATAATTTTGAATCTTTCTCACTGCCTTCTACCATATCCCCACAGTGCAATACCTAATTAACTGCAGCAATGAAAGATAAGAGGGGACAGGTTTGTCATAAAACTTAGCCTTCTCAAATAAGGTTTTCTACTAAAGATTCCATCAGCTCTTTCTGATTGAATCTGTCTCCTCCATTAATTCCCAGTTCTCGTAAATACTACACTAATCATCCTTAATGCAGGGCTTTGTGCTGATTGCCAGTTCTTGCCATGGTGAATGTGTTTCTTTATTTTGCACTTGACTGGGTCGTTTCTGAATTCTGCTTGTTCATTTGTTCTACTTTTCATCAGTTTTGGATTTCTCAGTCATACCCACACTGTCACAACACAATGCTCCTGACAGCTGACTCCTTTTTTACCAAATTTCACACATTCTCAAAGATCACTTTGTCAGCTTTTACTTTGCCTTTACTGCCTCACACTCAAATGACAGATCAGCCTTGCAAAATGTAACTTCTTCAAGAAGCAACCAGTTACAAACCAGTCTGTATTTCCAACCTTCTTTCTATAGACTCTCCATCACATATTCCACATTTCAGGTTTGGAGAACAGTCAGTGTATTTTGAGAGTGGGCTTCAGAGTTGGGCTTCTTCCTTTTTTAATGTGTAATAAATACAGATAATAAATACAGCAAACACTTCAATTGCCTTTCTATGGTGAACTGGAAAGACACAAATGGAACTGGTATTCGAAATTTCTTCCAATGGCCTCTCTACTACTGTGGTTTCAACCCAAACATATTACTCTACCTGGTGCTGTTTAGCCTGTTCAGGGCATTAGTACTTTTATAATTTACCTTTCTACCATAAAATGCTCAGGAATCACCACAGGGCACCCACTGATGCACATCCATTTTATTTGTCTCTAACCCAGCTGCCCTTTTCCATCTCTGTCTTTTTCCTTCTTTACTTCCTGAAATGCTCTTCAATAGAATCCTCAAAAATGTGGTTACAGCCCTTTGTTCAATCAAAAGCTTAGCAGCTGAAACTTGAGAGGCTTGGGCTGGAGATGGAGAAAACCTTTTCCCCTACATGGACAAGGTGGGGCAGTGAAGGCCTTCAGAGCAATTGTGCCACTGTGGAAGATTTCAAGTCTTGACTGCCTCAAGTCCCAGGCAACCTGGTCTGACCCCATGAAGGACTGCTTTGAGCAGGATGCAGAAGGAAATCTCCTGACGTGTTTTCCAACCTCAACTATTGCTCAATTCTACAACAGAGCCAAGTCGGTTTCTACTTCTGTGTTGGAAGGCCAAGGCAAAGCGAGGGCTGGGCTGCAGCTGCTGCTGCTGTGTGAGCCCTGCTGTGTGTGTGGCACTCCCAGAGCCGTGTCTGGGGCTGGGCTGGAGCTGCAGCTTTCTTGTCCTCTCAGCAACCTGGTGCCTGCAGTCTAGTTTCTATCTGGGAAATCCTCTGCTGGGCAAACTGCCCAGTCTTGCTCTCCATGATCCAGAGCTCAATCACCTTGCTGTTGGGCATCTGTGTGGGAAGAGATGTGTGTTTCCATGCAGTCCTGCAAAGCTGCAGCCTGGATGAGACTGTTGTGCACAGGACTGTGGAGGAAGGAGCCCATCCCTGTGCCAGGAGCTGGCAGGACTCCTTCCTTAGCAGCCATTCCACATGTTCAGTGTCAGCCCCACATTCAACACTGTCAGCTTTGACAGCTTTTGGACCGTGTTGGAGAAGTCAAATCTTCTCCATTGCTGAAAGCCTTTGGGGCCCACATGATGTTGTTAAGAATGAGGGATTGAGGGATTCAGCGTGTGAGAGACAGAAGTGTTGGAGTACATTGCATGTGCTTAACTTTGGGATTCTACTTTTCAGTGGAATAGAAACACTACTTGGTTGTCTCACTTTTTGGGATTTTTTTTTTACCCTATAGATTCTTGCTACACAATCCTGTGAATATCCTAGGTCCATAAATGCTTTCCTGGGTCATACATATGGGGCAGCAGCAGAGGGCTCCAAAAAAGCACCACCTGCTGATGGATTGTGTGAGCGGTTGGGTGGGGATGTTGAGATTCCCAGCCAGAAATGAAATGTGTGTTTTTCATGTGGGTTTGCAGCACACAGCCCTGGGCATATCATTCCAGAGTTTCAGAATAGCCATTTCATCTCCTTTCTCTAATTAAGAAGCCCGTGAAAGCACTCCCTCTGTTTCCTCAACCAGGCAGGGCAGGGAAGCAGGAGTGATGACTCTAGGATGGGCACTGAAAGCTGTTGATGGCAGCCCCCAACACACCACCAGTGCTGAGAAAAACCTGATTTGACCCTACAGAGCCCAAGTCTTCCCCAGAAGGAGTCAAGGCTTGGGCCAGATTGGCCCAGGTACTGTGTGTGCCCAAATAAAATCAGCAATGGATGTGTTGTCACAATCTGCCGCTTGGGATGTCACGCTCCAGAGCCTGGTGATGTCACAATGGGATGTTCCCCACTATAGGTGCACAGTGTCAAGAAAGAAAAAAAAATAGTTTTTTGTTTTGAACTTCTACATTTTTGTGCTGCTCTCCCTTGGTCACCTGCATCATGCATCCATGGCTGTGTGTCTTGTCCCTACTCATGACACATTTCCGAGGTGTCCCATGAGCAGGAATGTGCTGGGAGCAGTCACCATGGACTGCCCTGTGGCTGGATGATGCCACATTCCAGCCCTGCCTTTCCCCTGTGCAATGCCAGGATTTGGAGTACTTGGGTGGGGGTGACCAGCCCTGGGTGAGAGGAAGGATCCCCTCCACTGTAGGCATGTAGGCCACTGTGCCCAGCTGTGTGAGAGAGCCCCTGCCAGGCCCCTCAGGCATACGTGGTGTGGGGGAACACCTCCTTGTGATCCCCCTGCTGACACCCTGCAGTGGTGCCCAGGGTTGCAGGGACACTCCTTTTGGGTGGGCCCATGGGCACTGGGACCAAGTGGGGCAACAGGAAGCTGCCAGCAGAAGCCAGGGGTGATTCCCAGTTGGATCCTCAATGTTCCTGTGACAAGATAATTTGCCCCTCCTGCCCACTCCACCTTTGTCATCTGCTGCACTGTGGCTGAGTGGCTGCAGCAGGGTTTTCTGGGGGAGGAGGCACCACTGACATGGCCCTGAGGCTCCAGAGCCCATGGCTGTACCCCTCAGCATGTAGGTGCCACCAACAGTGGGGCACGAGCCGAAGGGTAAAGGCATTAGTAGGAAGAGAATCTCAGAAACTGTGTGAGTAACACAACAATTGATTTCCTTTTATTATTCCCTGACCAAAGGATTGCAGGAATCCTGCTAGTGCTGCTGTTGGAGTGGCTGCCTGCTGGGAGGAAGAGAATCCTGGGAGCTGGGAACTCTTTTCTTTGTGGGGTGCTGGGACTCCTTGGGCAAGAGGTTCCTGCCCTGGCTGGGAGCAGAGGGCTGCAGCCCTGGGCAGAGGGACCTGCCACACTCACTGCTGCAGCCTCTCTGGGCTCTGGTCCCACTCTGAGGGGTTGAGTGCAGGTGAGGAGCAGCTGGGTCTCCCAGTGGAGGTGGATGCTGAGGTACCAGCTTTTTTCTCCACCTTGGAGGCTGCAGGGCTGCTGGTGGGGGTTCCCTCCCAGGAGCTACTGGGCTGAGAGCTGCTGGACCTGAGTCTGGATCTTCTGGATCTTCTGTAGCTGCTGCAGCTCCTGGAGCTGGAGCTGGAGCTGCCCATAGGGCTGTTGCTCTCATCCCTGACAGGGCCAGAGCACAGCAGCCTCTGGGCCTCCTCGCTGCACTGCTGCACAATGACACTGCTGATGCTGCAGATCAGTGGCACTGTGTGCTCATTGAGGAGAGGCTGCAGCACCTGAACCAGCATCTCCACATCTGGACCATAGATGTAAAGGCTGTACAGGATGCAGCTCTCTATGTCCTCAGCTAGCCACCAATGGTCCCAGGATATTCCCTCCAGTCTCTGACGCAGGCATGGCTGCACGGGGTCCAAGAGGTGCTGCTGTTGTCAGAAAGTCTTGCCCACACCTGGGGCAGGAGGCCACCCACAGGCTCTGGTCCTGCAGTTCCCTGCTCAGCTGGGGACAGTGCTCCCTGTGGAGAAGACAGAGGTGTCACAGCTGCACAACTGGGGCTGTTTTCATCCAGGAGGAAGGGAGCTCTCCCTGCCTGGCTGTTGGTCTCTGCTGACTCTTCAGGGGTGCTGATGGCCATGTCTATATAGCCATCTTCTTCATGGCCGGGAAACCTGACAGCCTCTACCAGCCTGCTGCAGGGTGGGCACACTTGATTTCTTCTTGTCCACCGTAGGATGCAGCCCAGGCAGAACTGGTGGTGACAGGGCAGAGCAGAAGCTACATCACTCTGAGCATCCCGGCAGATGGGGAACTCCACTCTGTCCCTGTGGCCATGTCTGTGCTCTGCAGGGGGCTGCAGAGAGGTGAGGACCATGAGCTGCTCCCACTTGCATAGATGCTTGGCAGGAGTCAAGGTTTGAACCAGACTGGCCCAGGCTCTGGGTGAGAGTCTCCCACCCCTGTGGCTTGTGTCCTTACCTCAGGAAGAAGCAGAAAGGAATGTTTTGCTCCAGCCCCATCCACTCCCACTGACACTTGCCCACAGTGTCAGGTCCCTCTCCACTTCCCAAGTCTCTGTTTCTTGAAGGCTCCTCAAACCAGCAGCAATGGAGCCTGGCACCACAGCTGCAGGAAGGTGCTGGAGTTGTTGCCTTCCTGAATAGGTAGAAGGGTCCTTTGCTCATGACTCCAGAGAGCCCAGGATCCATCTCCCTTGTTGGCCCTACTGTCCCATCATCCCTGCTTACCTCAGGCTATTGTCACCATTCGAGTCATGAGCACTTCAACCACTTCTTTTTACATTTAGAAGAGCACACTTTGTTAGCTTGAGGGTTGGATGGAGCAAGCTGGGACTGCTGGGGGGGGCACTGGCTCTGCCCATTAACATCTGCTCAAGTGACAGCCCCTGGTCTCTATTCATGGGGCTTCTCACCTGCCTCCCTGGAAGAGGCCATCACATCCAGGAATTTCAGGTCAATGCCTACAAGAGATTGTCCCATTTGGTTTTGAAGTCAGAGTTTGTCATCTCTACAGCCCTGCTGGATCGATAGTGATGGCACAAGGACATTTTTTGTTAGTTTCTGGGACTGTGTGACTATTCTGCTTTGCTTGCCCAGTGAAAAGGTTTGGGAGTTGAGTTTAGGAAAATCATTAGATGCTCAAACATCATTTTCTCTCTTTTCTCTTTAAGCAACTGTAAACTGCTTCCCAGTTTTTTCCCAGACACCTAAAACTACAATCATCTCAGGCTTTTAAAAAAAGTAATGAGAATCAATCTGTTTTATTAGATAAATTTGAGGATTCTTTCTTGACTTGAGGCAATTCAGAAAAGGTGTCCAATAGTAAATATCACAATTTGTTCTTAAATATTACAAAGAAAATTCTCATGACAAGTTTTCTAAGTATTGCCAGTGGTTCTATCTCAGGAACTCTTGCTTCTATGCCTCACTATTTTGCAGTGGTTTTCCTTGTGCTTTTTAGCATAATTTCTTTGTAAATAATTTCCACTCTTCCTCCAGGGGAAAAAAATTAAACTGTCTACTAATCCCCCAAGAAAAAATAATCAAAGAAAATGAACCATGCACAAAGTTTTCCTATTCATCACTTCTTACAGAGCACCCAATCAGTCAATATTGGGGCAACCCCATCATTTGTCCTCATGAATGACCTGGATGCTGGGACAGAGAGTACCCTCAGCAAGTCTGCAGGTGTGAAACAATGGAAAGGATTGTTCTGCAGACCAGAGGTTTCTTCTGCTGTTCAGATAGACCTCAGCAGCCTGGAGAAAAGGGCTGGCAGGAACATCATAAGTTCCACAAGAAGAAGCACCGTCCTGCACCTGGGGAGGAATAGCCCCATCCACGTGCTAGTACAGGCTAGGGACCAGCTTGCTAGAGAGAAACTTTTCAAGGAAGCCACAGGCTCCTGGACTGGCAGAGCATGGGCAGCAGTCGAGGGAGGGGATCCTTCCTCTCCACTCAGAGCTGATTGGTTTCCTGTAGGAGAGAGAGCTCAGCTTGCCAAGGGAGTCCAGTGAAGGGCCATGAGGATGACTTGAGCCACTTCTCGGGGAAGCTGCACTATTCTCAAGAGGTCCCCCAAAGATTTGGTGACCCTGTGATTCTGTGGTTCTGTACAAGTGTATCTTGCACCAGCCGAAAAGCCAGAAAGAGACCATCTGAGGAAAACCAACATGGAGGCAACAAAAGACACTGAATGCAAGAACTGAATTGGAAAATACTCCTGCATTTGCATGAGACAGTTTCTGTCTAGTTATGTTTCTTTATTTTAAATTCTGCTTTGATAATTCTTAAGAATAGAATCTATCTTCTGAAACAGGAGGAAAAAAGTTGAAACAGCAACACTATAAAAGCACAAAAATATTGAGCACTAAATAATGAGCACTGAATATTCAGCTCTGAACATGCAGATAATCACACACAACCTGTTAGATTAAATGAAGGACCTGGAAAGTTGCCCAGTATTATTTTTATGTAGCTCTAAAATATCAAACTTCTTAGGAAATACAGAATACTATAGCAGATTTGAGGTGATGTTTCACTCATTCCTGGACTTTCATATGCTACAATGACAAAACCCTTACAGACTTTAAGAGTTTGAGTCATTGAGATTACACATTTGTATGCTAGTGGATAGGATCAGCACTACAAACAGTTTCAGGAAATCTCCATTTGTCCATGTGACTGTAGAAGATTCTACTTCCCCTAAAATAGGCCCCTGGGATTTTATCTCTTAAAACAAAGAAATTCCTGAAGACAGGGGCCCCTTTCCCTTATCAAACTCCTGTTATCTCTTAAGATTTCTATTGGTTCTTAAAGTGTTACAATAATTGGTCCTTTTCTTACTTAGAATTTTAAGATAATTGGTTACTTTGTAATTTGTGGTTTTTATTGGTTAGAAGTTCAATCCTCGAGAAACCTATAAATACCCTTTGTTGTCTGATGCAATTAGACAGTTGTTAGCAATTTCCCTTCGGAGAAATAAAGTTATCTTCGGAACAATTGCAGCACGGCCTCAAGCCTTTATCCTTAGCTAGCAAGTAGCTGAATGGTTCTGCTGCCCAAGTTCTGAGCTATCTGGACTTTGAGTAGCGACACCAGGGGTTGGAAGGCATCCAGCCCCCCAAAAAACAGCTACATGTGACTTATGATTTGTCTCCGCAATCTAAACAGTGTCTGGCACTGACAAACATTTGTTTCCCATCCATCCAAAGCTGCTGGTTTTAACCCAGCAGAGGAACAATCTTTTCACTGGAACTTCAGCCATGGATTCATTTAGTACTTCCCTGAAATAGGACCCTGTGCCACATGGAATAACTTTGAAGCTGGATCTAACTTTAAAGTCAGCCCTGCTTTGTGTGGTGGTGTTGGACAAGAACATTTAGAGATTGCTGCCACGTGCAGGGCTTGTCCTGCATTTTTGTGCTTACAGAACTGTATTTTCCAGGGATTCCCGTAGCACCAAGGCTAGCTAAGCACTTGCAGGTTTAGCCACCAGAACCTTCTTTATTATTCCCTCTCAAAATGCTCAGTCATGGTCTGGTCTTTCTTTAGTAGAACTAGAAATAGGAGGTACTTCTTGCCTGGTGACGTGACTCCTGTTCATGCCAAAATGCAGGGGTGGCATTTGGTCACTTCATAAAAGTTGATGAACAAATATCAAAGTGTGATTATTGGTGTCCTAAACACAAGTTTGAGACACAGTGCAGACCGTGAAAAAAAAAAAAAAAAAAAAAAAAAAAAAAAAAGTTTCTGGATATTAATAATTCTCCAAAAGAGAATTTTTGAAAAGTTTAAACAGAACATTTTTCCTTCATTTAGACTTGCCTGTAAAGAAAAAATAATATAACTAGCTATATCTCTCAGTTTGCAGCAAGGACATAACTAACAACTGGCACATAGCAATGTCAACTCCTTGGTGAGCATTGTGTAGGTGAATGTGCCACACATGTGACACAAGCAGCAGGTAAGAGAAGAGATGCAGAGGCCTGGAGCCTTTGGTCACCCGAGGATCCACAGCATTCTGGGGGCTCTATTTTTAACATAAACATTAATTTTAAGACCAGTTACTTCAAAGCAGAAAAGAGAAGATTCTGCAAAGAACTCTGCTGGTCTCCCAGTCTCTGGGCACTCTGAAGTGCAGGGTGCTCCTGAGTACCATCATACCATTCTTCCCAATTTTAGAAATGGATCTCCATACAATACTCTTTTTTCCCTTCATTTGCATCGCCAGCCCCATGCCACAGCCACACTCTCAGATCTGCAGCTGTGCAAGGTGGAGTCCCAGGCTTGGCTCCAGCAGACAAAGGGAAACCTTCTGAAATTGGCATATACCCTCAAAATGCAATTTTTGCAAAACTGAGCCAAAAAAAGTTTATTTCACCTGATTGCGCTGTCTGTGGATGCACAGCAGCACAAGATACATCCCAAAGAGAGTCTTCAAGAATGAGCTGTTTTTATTGCCTATTGACAGGTTTAACTACAGATCTCTGGTGACACAGGGAGTTGAAATTTGTTTTTGCAAAGCACGAGAGTGGTGGCTCACAGAGAAGAAAATACCTTGTGTCAAATTGAGTGTAATTTTAGTGTTTTACATAAGTTTACATTTTCTGGTAGAGTGAAAATGTTCTTCATATTGACTTCAAAGGAGTTTTTTGCTTTGTTATGTCTGTGCCTTTTTTCTCATTCCATTTACCCAAACTTAGTCCATTGATTGAGCAAATGCTGTGCAGCTTTAACCAGCAGTCAGCCTGGTGACTAAGTCAGCAGTCTGTATCTGCTAAGAGATTTCACATTTAACACCCCAAAGTGCCAGGTTGTATCACTTCCTGTTACTTCTTGTAGAACAGTAGCAGTGTCTGCTTATGGTGACTAGGAAGAGAAATGCTCTGGTGTTTGTGAAGGGCTCCTTGGGTAAGAACTCTATCTGTTAAATTCTAAGATTTTTAATGTTTTGGGGTTTCCTGCCTATTGAGTACTTTCTAGGTCATGTAAAGATACTGAATATTACAAAAACAAAAACAAAAACAAACAAACAAACAAAAAAACAAACCATCAAGAAACAACTCCAAAACTAATCAGAATGGATACACAAATGATACTAAACTCCTGTTGGTCAGCTCTGCTGGTACTGATGATTAAAACAGAAATATTAATGGAATCATGTTGAGGTGGCACTTTGTGCAAGTGACAGTGACGTATGAGGGATGAACACTCTCACAAGCAAAATACTGAAAGATTTCTAAATGACTGCTCAATACTGTATTTACAAGTCTTTGTCAGCTTTATTTTATTATTATTTTATGATGAACTTTTTATAAGTCTTTGTCAGCTTTATTTTATTATTATTTTATGATGAACTTTTTATATCTACTGTAAGCTACTTTTATCTTCAGAATAAAGTACTTGAATGGCAATAGGGTTTTTTGTGTTCTAGTATTGTTTTGTAGAACAGCACTTCAAAAATGTGCTTGTGCCAATAAATATTTTAATGATTTCTCCTATTTATGTTTCTAAGCTCCAGCAGATGTCACATCCTGCATTAAATTATTATTTCAGCCAATGAAATCAAGTTTTGTTACATCTGACAAAGTTTTTGAAGGAAAGTTAAAGGAAAGTAATGTTACATCTGAATAACTTAGCAAAAAATGTGCTTTTTGTGCCTGTGCACAGCAACGCACCACAACTCAGTTATGAGAAAATACTGCGGGAAATTCCTGTCATAATCTTAATCACTGCTACTGATATAATGTAAATTACAGTCAACAGTTTTGACTAGAAACACAAAGCACAACCTGCCAGTCAAAGTCACAGGAATGAGATTTATTAACTCCCAGAAAAACATCTGGTTTGCATAGCAGAGATTGCTCCTTTATAGCAAAGGATTATTTGTAAACTACCATGATCCATTCAGCTGTATACATTCCTTATGTTCAATGGAAGTTTTAATAAATTATCCCCAGAAATTGGCTGCATCCAAGCTTGACTTAATGTTGTGCATATTCTCTCAATGTTGTCTGGTGTAAATATTTGCCTCCCCTTTCTGCAGCTGTTGCTTCAGAGCAGACTTCTGCTGCTTGGTCAGCTGATGCTTGATCTTCTGTTTCACCATCTCCTACAAACAAACACAATTTGACATCAAAGCTTCTTTAAATCATTTAGCAATAAGACATGACATGACAACAGAATTTTTCAGGACCAACATGAGCATTCATGATTCATGATGTTCACCTTGACTGTAGAAATGGACAGAGTTGTTTCTTTGTAAGAAAATCATGAAACAGTTCAGCTGACTGAGAAAGGAGATTCTCTGCTATGAACAAGATCTGTGTGGAGTGCTGTGTGTGTCCTACATTCTTGGGACTCACAACACCTAAAGGAGTATGGAATTATCTGTGCTTTTATCTTATGATAGTTATAATAAATAGCATTTTAAATATCTTTTTAATTTTAAAATTAAACTTCAGGTGTGTTCCTTACTGAGATGCTAAAGGACCCACACCTCTCAGTGCAGAACATAGGCCTAACACAAAAAAAATAAAAGCTAATAATATTGCAGAACATTCTATGTCCAGAAACAATTATTTGGCTTGTGCTTTTTTTTAGCACCCTGGTTATTCTGAAGTTTAGATTACAAAAATATGACTGCTCTAATGGAAAAAAACAACTCTGTAACACAAGTGTGGCTAAGAGAGATGGGGAATTAGTGATTTACAGTTCCTCCTCCAGTTTTCCCATTCAATCAAACTGGAAGAGTTCTATGAAATTTCATTTGTTATCTGCACCTGTGGCTCATTCTGAGCTCTGCTCTCCATATTGGGATGGCAGTACCTGCCCACAAAAAAACGAAACCATGACTTGGTAGATTGAGACGTGGTCCCAGCTCAAGTTGCAACACTGCTGCCAAGTGCATACTTGCGCATTTTTTCTTGGAAGTAAAAGAGAAATCAAATTATTTTCATCTCTTTCATCATGGTGGAATCATACCTTGCTGGAAAACTGCTAGAATGAATTCTGCAAGGCAGAACATTACAACATTCAATCTAACGTAAATTCACCAAATTCTATCACTGAACTGCAGCACTTAATGGAAAGACTCATCAGTCTTTCCGTCATCACAATTGACATGTGTTCCAAAATTTCTGATGCCAAGTAGACATATCACTACTGCCTACTCTGGGGTTGAAAAAAATCACATTAAATTCTGCTGAAAATATCCTGATTTATGTAATTCAGAAGGTCAAATTCAAATTGCCAAAGAAATTGCTCTTGAAGGTGAGTTCACAGAAATCTTTCAGAAAAAAATCTCTAAGAAGAGAAGTGAGAAAGGCAAAATTAAATCTTGGCTCAAGTATCCACGTTCAAAATAAAATAAAAAAAAACTGTGGCTAGCAACAGGAATGGATGAACTGATGATGTTTGTGCATTAACATATATTAATATGAATTAGTTACTGGGTAAATGAGAGCTGTTAAGTGTTGGTATGGTGTTTCAGGGAGAGACCAAAAAGCAAAATATGAAGGTGAGTGCTGGAAATCACTGCCTGTAATCAATTACACCAGTATCAGTCCTATTTTTCAATGGGAATGGAGAAGCATACTGGAGAGGTAGATGGCAACAGTTTTTAAAGATTATTAATGCCAGAGAACAATTTCAGAAACAGCTATGTGCAATTTAAGGTGGTCTGAAGGTAAACTAGATAACAACATAACAAAATAATATTTACTAGAGGAACAGTTGAACAGCTCCCAACACTTCTGAGTCATGTGATGCTCTTAGTCCTTGTTCTGTGCCCAGCAATGGGAACAATACACTCTTCATTACTGAAACACATAAATCAATGTGTTATTCCACTAGCAAGATAAACACACCTTTGCCTTTTGAGTCTTTTTTTTTTTTTTCTCTCCCTATTTGAGTCTTCACTTTCTGGGCTACAACTTGAAAACTCGGAACAGAACATGCAAGTTTTAAATATTAATGCTGGCAAACTCAAGAAATAGAATTTCACACTCAAGGGGTCAGTCTAAAGGCAAGCAGGAATTTCTAAGTATATTAGGAAAGGAATTAAAAGCCAGAACAACATACAATAAATTTGAATAAATACAGTACGATATATTTGAATAAAACACTCCAGGGAGTTTGTTCTTGGTAACTTCAGCTTCAGCAGCAGAACATTTGGCTTTGACATAAAGTATCTGGAATATAAATTTACTCATGAAAATGATTTAAAAGTAGTAATTTAACACCAAGAACTACTTCATTATCAATATTAGCTGAAATGACATAAAAGGGAAAAAAATCCACCACAGAAAATAGGTTGGTCTTTGAAGTGCAAGACCTGTTTTCTCAGTAGATACTACAACAGAGGTGGACAACCACAGTACCAATAGGAAGGGTATTTACTGCTGTATTTTCAAAATAATTTGAATTTTTAATCTTCAGTTTAAACAAGGGCAGCTGAAGAGCAGTCCTTTTTGAGCTACTTGACACATTTACATTTTTGGGGGCAAGGGAAGGACCACATTCCTAGACAGTAAATGTGAATCTTTGCCTGTAATGACTGAATTCCTCATTTAAAGCCGATGAGTTGACCATCTCAGGGCATTTGTCTTCATTCTCCTTACCCTCCCAACACTCTCCTTGACCTGCCTGACCTTCAGTTCAGCAGCATTTTCAGTTAATCTTTTGTCCTTAAAAGAAGTAATTGCAGAACTCTCTGCATCTTCATTGCCCTTCCAAGGCACAGCTGACCCTTCAGCATTTTCCAAGGCTGAACTCAACTCTGCCATATTCAGTCTTTGTGTATTTTCACTGCTTTCAGCTGCTTCAGCCTCTTCCTGCTCGTGGAGTCAGAGGCTCTGCTTTCAGAGAAATCACCACTTTCACATGTGAAGTCTTCACTGTTTTCTTCATCTTTGCTGAAGAAGTTGAGCTCTTTCTCAGCATCCTCTGCAAGTTCTAACCCCTCTGTATTGTCATCCTCACCAGAACCCGTGGGGTAGAGCAGTTCACTGTCTTCCTGCATCTTCTTTCCATGGCCACTGGCAGCAATCTCTTTATCAAGAGAACACTCTCTCCTGTGAAAGAGGAATGTTTTCTTCTAATGTGCTAAATTTAATAAGCCAATATACTACATTTTGTGTTTAAAATGCTAACCAAGCCAGACTAAAATTACCCACACTACTAAAAAAGAAGGTACTCTCTGTTGAAACATACAAAACACAGGATGGTGCTGAGCTTTATGTGAAATACTAACTTAGAGTGTAATCCAAGAGAAGAAAACTCCTCCAGGAGATGATTCCAACTCCATCACCCGCATTTTTTTGTTTAACAGAATTTTTTTTTACTTAAGCAGGAATAATATTTGGGTTTAAGTTCAAATCATGCTTAAGCAAACATAATAATAAAGGGTTTGACATACAAAGGCGGATTAAAGTGTGGAACTCCTTAGGAGAAGTGCTCAGGATGAAATAAAACCATTTTCATTGCACCAGTTTCAGTCTTAAAATGAGTGAAAAATTAGTTTAACTTTTCAGAAGGAGCAAAACACTTTAGGAAGAAAAGTTTAAATGTAATAATGCCTGAGAAGGCAGTCATCCTATTTATAAGCATTTTTAAAATAATTTTAAGAAGGAAACCCAAATTAATCCTCAGTAAATCAGACTTGTCAAAAGGGCTGATTCTGCACCACTGTTAAAATTTCGTGGACATTCACCATTTGGATCAAGCTTTCAGGCTGACGTCTTTTCTTGGGTTGCAAGAAGACAAAGAAGGCAGGAGAGGATTTTAAAGCATGCTTGAAAATCACTTACAGGACCTTTGAAGAAAGCACATAGAAATGAGAAAGATGTAACTTAAAATTGCATAGTCTGGCCTATCCAGAAATCCACTTTTCTCGGAAAACAGTAGTGCCATAAGTAGAACTCAAATTCATCTGGTCATTTCTACCTGATGTCTTTGAAAGTTGGGAAGAGCTCGCTCTCCTAGTTGAAGCGTTTCTTGATGAACTCCTTAATACAGTTAACATCTCTAAAAATACAGAATTATACAAACTAAAAAATCAGTGAAGTCTATTGCAATGAGAAATATTTACCCTATATGGTTTTATTTGAAAATTATTTCTTATTGGATTGAGTGATCTCAAGCCAAAAGCCTAGGAAGAAAAAACTGGATACAGTTAATTTCTGCGCATTTCTTAACCAAACAATATTATTATATCTGAGAAGAAATTAATCATGTATTTATTCTGCAGAGACATTTCTACTCATTCTTCATTTGCAACATTACTTGTCCTGCATCACAACAGTGGCAGAAAAATATTCAGGAAAAGACTTATGGAAAAACCAAGTCATGGTTGACTGCTGTCATCAGCATTTGTCAGATTCACCTGGAAAACACTTTAAATCTAAACCTACCATTCAGCATTTGCATGTGATTTTGACATCATTTGAGGAAAATCAATCAAAGTGGTATGGTCGTTATTATACGAGATTAAACTCTTCGAAATTCCCATGGATCAGGCCATGATTGGCAAGTTTTGCAATCAGGTCCATTAATTCACTGGAGACAACAGCAGGATCTTCTATTTGGTGCACCTGGCACCTGAAAAGTTAGGTGTCTTGGGCTGCAATACAGGATGTGGCCAGAAATGTGTATTCTATCACCACCTGTTGAAGCTGGGTGGGGTAGTGATTTCCTTATCTCCGTGGCACATACCATCTGCTAATGGGCCATCTTTAGGACTAGGTGGGGCAATCATCTTTATCATTTCCACAACCCATCCTCCCTCCAGGAAGATATCATCTGCTGCTGGCCCATTAAGTCCCACTCTATGACTGATAAAATTACATCATCCCACTGGGAGATGCTCCAGCCAGGGCGAGGAGCCAAGCCTTTCCTACCTAGATAAAAACTGAGGTTCTGGACAGCAAGTTACCATCTTTCCACTGGATTCCAGAGAAAAACCAGACTTTTCCATATCATCCCTGGACCTTCAGAGGAAAACTGCATCTTCTACAGGACCACTGTTTCAGGTGAACCACATCTGCCACTGCAGATGGACTGTAGCCACTATTTAATGGGACTGCTACCAACACCCTGACTGACAGGATGTCAGGTTGCATTCTGACTCTGTCAGGGTTGGGATTGTTCTTTGTAATACTGTATTTGTATTTTAATTTTCCTAGTTGTTGCCTGGCGACCTGGTCCAAGTCCAGCACGGTGGCCCTAACCCAGGGTCACTCGGTCCATCAGCTCCAGGACACCAATGTGGTGGACAGCAAATGGCGTTTATTGAGGGGTTGCGAGGGTCTTTACAGCCTAGGTAGTAGGGGTCATTTCCTTTAGCTTACGTCTGGCTGTGAGCTCAGGTCCGGAGCAGATCTCTGAGGGAGAGGGGGTTTCCTATCTAACCGTACATCCCGATTTCTTCCGCACGCTTTTCCCTAACTCTCTACACTAGTAAAGAACTGTTATTCCTAATTCCCATATCTTTGACTGAGAGCCCCTTAACTTCAAAATTGTAATAATTATTTGGAGGAAGGGGGTTTACATTCTCCATTTCAAAGAGAAGCTTCTGCCTTTATTGGCAGACACCTGCCCTTCAAACCAGGACACCTATAACACACAGAGATGTATTACAGGGTGGATGAATGTTCTAACTCTAGATCTGAGCAGAGGAACTTGTGCTAGAATAAGCAGATATTGAAATGGCTGTGATTGCATAAGTTTGAATAGAGAGGAGATGAAGATCCTTGCTGTCCCCATGGAAGGAGAAGGAGAAGAAGGAGAAAAAAAAAGGAAGAAAGGGGAAAGGGGATAATGGAGGCGGAGGAGGAGGAGGAGGAGAAAGGAGAAGGAGGAGAAAGGAGAAGGAGAATGAGAAGGAGCTCTGTTTTCAAAGATGAAGAAAGCCTTTTTTTAAACTGCTACAATCCTTAAAGTGTGCCTTATAAGTTGATATGGTCCTCAATAACACTTGTGGGAAGACTGTTATTCAAGGAAAGGAGTTTTTACACAGCAATCAGATTTCCATTCTCCCGGGCAGCTGATCACTGTGACATCAAGGCCACGAGAAAACTATTTCTTGTGTAGAAATCTCCATAGACTGAAGAGAGAAGTCTCCTCTCCCAAGCAAATTGGTGAAAGACTACTTTTAAAGATGGTAAACTGACTGACTTGTTTCTATATGTTGTCAGTGTTAAAGAAAAGAAGTTGTGGGGACAGGAGTGTTCTAGAAGTTTTCTTCTGAGTTTTATTATTTTTTCCTTATAGTTTCTAGTAATAAAGTTTTTCTTTGTACCCTTTAAAGTTTGAGCCTGTTTTGCCTTCCTCCTAATTCTATCTCACAGCAGGAAAGAAGTAATTAATTCTAGTGGGTGCATTGGCAATTTAGCCAGCGCTAGACCAGCAACACACACATCACAGCAGTTAGACAGGCTGGACACTACAGCTAAAAAATCCTACATATCATGCTTGATTTTCAATCAAGAACCTTTACAATACCAGCAAATTGACAATACTAGGATTTATACATCACCTGTGTTGCGTTCACTTGAACCAGTTTAGGATGTCAGTACAACTGGTGTAGTAGATCTGATCAAAAGGATGTGGATATGACTCTTGCACTGCAACTGAGAAACTGGGGAGAGAGTGAGAAAAAAGGCAGATCATGAAGCAAGTTCTTTCACTACAGTCTCATTTAATTAGGTCCTTTAAAGAATCCTGTTACAGAATGGAATAAACTAAATACTCATGTCTAAAAAATGAGACAGAAAGCTTGCAAAGAAAAAATAAGCATGCAGAGAATCATCATGTTTCTACTGTGTAGCACATTTAAAGAAATTCCACCACCCCACATTTAAAGAACAGTAATGTTTTTTAAAACCAGAACAACTGCATCTCAAATAGGCAGCAAATAGAAGTAATGTGTATGTGCCCTCCTGTGAAGACTTTTATTCATGCAAGTGGATAACTGGACAACTAGCTAAGGAGCCAGAAAACGAGGTTTCTTCTGTTTCTCAAAAGTGAAAAATAGACCTTTCTGAGAAATTTTTTGTAAAAACTCTGTCTGGGCCTATAGGAAGACATCCAGTGCCTTTTGACAGTAACTGGATGTTAACACAGAAATAAGCCTGAGTAGTAATTACTAAAGAATTACATTAGGGGCATATCACCAAGGAGTCTATTCAGCAATCAGAAATTAATGAATACCGAAGACCATACTTTCTTGTGCTAACTGAATAATTTTTAACAGAGGACCACCCACGCCACACCCCCAGAAATACTATGAAACCCTACTATTATTTTTTGCCAAATTACACAATTATACAGTGTTCTAGAAACAAATCCACACTGGCAGCCTCCAAAGCTGTCAGTAGGGCAAGATGAGCAGAGCCCTGTCACAAAAGGGGAAAATACTGAATCATCCTAGAAAACTCTTTGGGAGGCTGTTTGTGCTGGCAGCCAGTCATGGATTGAACAGGTGAGCTTGACAATACAGGAGTGCGTGGCAATTTCCTGCTGCAGGACTGATTCCCAGAACCATTCACAACACTAAACAGCCTGCCCAGCTTTCCCTCACTTCCACTCACACCCTCTCTGAGTCCTGAACCCCCACGCTGGGTGACAGCCACAGTCTCCTCACGCTGCTGTCACCATCTACAAGGGGAAGCACATCCAGAGCAGCTCATCCCTAAATGCACACATCCTACTCCCTGTTTTCCTGCATGAAGGCAAGCAGCCCTAATCCACCCAGCTGTCCCAGCCCAACAAAATATCACTGGGATGCTGGCACTTGCCTGAAGCTCTGCACTCTTACCCTGAGGCAGGGCACACTCTACCCCTTCTCACAGTTCATTTGTAAAGACCATTTTAGTACTGAGTGAGGTTTATTTTTTATTTAAAGCATACAACAGTGCCAGTGGCAGTCAAGAGCTTCTGTCTGGGGCTTTGCCCCTTCATACTTCTGTCCCTTTGTCACCTGCTTGGGGCAGCAGTGTGAGCATTAAGTTTTTTTGGAGCTCGGCTCTGTTTCTGAGACACAGCACAAGAAGAAAAAAAGTTCATGCAACAAAGTGGGCATGCTTGCTAGACACATTTTTCAGTATAATTTTCCTTCTGCAGACTTTGATTAGTTTGTTTTAAATTATGTTATACAAATATAGTATAATAGTAAATACTTGTGTAAATAGTTATATTTGAGGTTTCGTTCCCATTTTGCTTTCACTGTGTTGTTTTAGCTTCCCCCAAAACACTTTTACCTACAAAAACTGCAAACAAAGCGCACACAATATTGTACAGTATTCAGTAACAATGTAGACAATTGCCTGACTACTATGAACAGGTATTTAATCTGGTGACTACTTCATATACACATTGCTGTATGAACTGTACACAGCAGCTGAGGCATAGGTGCTAAATGCTTCACAGGAAGCTCAGGTAAATTCACAAGGAAAGTCCTTAAAGTGTTGCATTTGTTTTTCTTAATAGAGAGACTCTATTAAAAAGTGCATACAACTTGGCATTTTCTTTGCAAAGAATTAGCTATAACAATCACAAATAAATAAAAAAAAAAAAAACCAAATAACAGTGGCTTAGGAGCACTCCCCATGATTAAGCCTAAAACACAGTTTTACATTAAGCACAGGAAATACTGATGTCCCCAAGTGAACTGTGAAAATTAAGACTTTCTCATTGCCAACTGATGAATTCCAGGCATAACAGTTATAATGAGACCAGAAGTTTTGTTTTCTCTATCATAAACTTTACACAAGGAAAGAAGTTCAGCAGATGTTTGAGGCTCAACCTCTCCAACCCATTGTGGCATTTTGTAATTCACATGAAATTGGATGAACAAACAGACCAACCAGATTGATGACAAATTTCATTTTGCATGTTACAAATCTTTGAACCTCATCAAAATAATGTAACACAAAATATTAATACAGATCCTGTGAGTGCTGAATAGAAGAGAATCAAATTTGCCCAAATTCTAAGATGGTTAGTTATATTTTGAATATATTTTGCATATATAAAACTTCTTTTCACCTAAATTAGAAAGAGCTATTTTTACTCACTTCTTGTACCCAGATGGTTGTGTAAGACTGCTAGTACTACTGTAGCAGTGTTTTGCATGCTAACCCCCAATGCAAAGATGCTTTTCAGCAACTGTTAAGTAACCTTTTACTTAGCCATGAACTCACCTGCCCACACAGTAAACTGATTTTTCCCCAGTTTTTAAATTCAGCTAAAAGCCTTTAGTAATTTGAAGCATGCCAAGTAAAGTGAAGCAAAATTATTACATTGGAATTTACATCACTTGTTCTTCCAAAAGGAAAGTATTACCTTTCCCAGTGGCTACACATATTGGGATCCTCCAGCTTTGACACTCCAGTGGTATAGGAGTATGACAGGGAAGCCAAAAAAGGAGTTGGAATGAAGAACCATCTTTTCAAAGAGATGACTGTGAGAAAAAAAAAATACTTTAATAATACCATACAGAATATAAAGCAGCTAATAATGTTGACCCATCTGTAGTCAACCTAAGGCAAGGAGCACTTCAAGGAACACACACAGCTTGCCCAGCAGCAGCAATACCACGCCCACTTTGGAAGAAGAACCCAAATGGAGCAGTTTCACACGAGGTCAGCTGGTGGGCAAACTGCATCTCAGAGGTCCTGCTGCCCTCTCCAGCTGCAGCCCCCAGGCTGGGTGTGCTCAGCCAGGCTCTGCCCACTCTGACAGCCAGAGCTGAGGTCTGGAATAAAGGCTGGCACTTGCTCAAGACCTCAAGAGCAGAGAGGCTCAGCTGTGACACAGCACCAGGAGCCCTGCACGTCCCTCATTTTCAGGAAGGGTTTGTGCCTCCCCATGCTCCCCATGTCCAGCTCAGCCTCTCATGTCACCCTGCACAGCCACTGCTCTTTAAACTTGAAACCCCCAAATTTAATTCCCCCTCCTCAACTGGCTGTACAGTTTCCAAATAGAATAAACATTCATTAGAAAAAGCTGTTGTAGTAACATGAAGGTCTAAGATTATCCTAACACTTTTACTAAGCCCATCATTTTCATTTGCATGCTGAAACACTCCTAATCCAATTAATCCACAAATGCCTGAATTAATGCTATTCACATATAATTTATTTGTAATGACTTAAGCTACATTTCTATTTCAGTGAACATTTGACCTTATTTCCTCCACCAATTCTAACACTATGTGGCTAAAGAGAAAACAAAAAAATTAGTTCCTTGAGTCTAATCTGTAGCAGAATAAGAATATTTCTAATGCATATGTTTGATTTAATACAAGTTTTTTAACAAAGTAAGTTAATCAAGAAGTAGCAATTTCTTACTTTAAATATAATGGAACAGAATAAAATGAATTACATAAATCACTTTATTTTATGAGAAAAAACACCACAGCACCATGGAAAGAAACAAAGACAAAGTAGTCTTACTTAACTCTTACTACAGAAGTCAACATAAAAAGCTCACAAAAAGAAACTATTATATTTAAGGTATCTAAGGATACAGAGATAATCCCATTGTGCTAAATTGTTCTTGAAAAATCAGGCTGCTGAAAGAGATTTCATGGTCTGTAACTATTTCCTGCATGCAGCAAGTAGTCAATGTCCATTTATTCAATGAGCAGCTGTATTTTCAGTTAATAACTGCAGTGAAGTGGTGATTTCATTGAAGATACTCACTCTGATTAAGCAGACTGTAAACGGCATTTCCTTTTTTTTCCTTTTATTCACAACTTCAGCAACTTTTCTTTTGTAGTATAGATTTACCAAAATTTACAATTAAAAAAAAAATTGCATGAACCCCCTAGAGTAAAACTTGATTTCAGCCAGATCTTTTGCTTAATTATTAGGAAAATAAAACTGGGAAAACATTATAGATGATTAGCATTGCTAAAGTGTTGATATTAGCAATAAAAGATGTAGATGACCCATTTCACTCTTGTTGCCTATGGTTTGCACCAAGAAAAACTTCAGAGATTCACTTTTCATACTATATAGTGCTGAAATTATCTCACCCAATAACACAAGAGAATTTTCATTATCTACACGTACATGGAACCTGTATCTCAAGTAGAGAAATCACTCATTTTGGGGAATGTCTTCCGTGTGCAAATTATTACATATATGAGACAGAAAAAAGTCCAACAAATTTAAGCTAATTCTTGGTGTTTTACCACTAGAACTTCCTTCCACAACAAAAGACTAAAATCTTATTGCCTGTTAGCTTTTTCTACAGCATTTGAGGCAAAATCTCGTGTTGAAAAAGCTGTATCTTTATTCCTACTTTGGGCAGGAACTTTAGGCAGGTTCAGCATCTGTTCAGGACTGACTTCTGTTTCCCTCAGCTTTAACCCAGGACCATGATTTTAAAACTTTAACAGAAAAGCAGTGCAGCTGCACAAAACAACTGTAGAGTTCTTCCCTAAATCTCTATAACCTAATTAAGGAAATTTAACTCATTATATATTTATTATATAAAAATCAGATAATCAGTAACAGCCATATTGAAAGATTAAAATGATCGCACGTTTATTATAATTACTAACAGGTTCATTTTAAGATGGTGTAACAAGTGGACAATATAGGCTCCTACGCATTACAGGTACTCCCCTAAAATACATTTAAACTTCAGCAATTACAGGAATTGCATTTGTCTCACCAGTAAAATGATGAAAAATCCTGTATGTGAACTATATAAATACAGAGAGTTAGCCATTAATACTCAATACCTGAGATTTTTAGACACTTTCTCTGCCACCACTGTGTTGACAGTTTTTATTTGGTTTGGTTTTTTATTTCCTGTATGTAGAGTTCAGGATCAAAACCAGAGAAAGAACAGATGACTACAAAAAAAAAAAAAAAAATACAAAAGGCAAAAAAAACCTTCTTCTTTATGAGGTGAAAATTAAGATATCCTTCTAAATTAATCTCTCCACCCACCCAGAGCAGAGCCACAGACAAAACTGAGGGAACACATCTCCCTCACATCTCCCTCATATTTGTTGTAATAAAAGGTAAATAAATACAGGTGGAACTGGGGAGGGCAGGCAGTATGATGGACACTGTAAAACAAGTGAAGGTTGCTCAAGGCTGCAAAGAAATATTTTTTGGTCAACTTTATCAAATACTGCCAGAGAACTAACCAGGATTAGAACTGCATTTCAAACAGAGAACAATACAACACAGTTGCTAACACAACATAATGGACCCAAGACCAAGGGAAATGCTGATGCAGCTTTCCCATTTCTGTTGCAAAAGCATTTTTAGCATTGAAACATGAAAAACGCAGCAGGAATGAGCCATTTAGTTAGAAGACAAACTCCAGAGTAATGGGAGCCTTTCGTACTCTCTTGTAGCATCTCGAAGGCTTTACAGCACCCAGTCCTGTCTTTCTGCAATGATAGGGCACAGGGACATCAAAATGATTTAATTTCTTTCCTGAGGTTACACAGCAAGTCAATGTTAATGTCAAAGTCAAAATTATGTTTTCTGCTGTATCTTTTCATTGTCTTGCATATAAAAAGAGCTCAGAATTAGTAACTCACTGCTGACTATGTGCTAATTTATCTGACAATCAGACACTGATAAAACTGGAAGAGATGGCTGTCCACATTTGAATATAAATCTAATGTGTACAGCCAAAGGCATGAACCACAAACCCTTACACAAGCAAAACATCAATTAAAGACCAGACAGCTTGAATGGGTTAATTAGCATGAATGCTGACACATTTAATAAAGATATTCCAGTAAAGCAAATCATGCCCCAGAATGTTTCTCCTAGTCTTCTGACAGATGGCTTTAAATGATAAGTACTCTTTTCGTGAGTTAAAAAAAACAAAAAACAAAAAACCAAACAAAACAAACCAACATTTGGATTATCAAGACACAGATTTTTCTCACAGATGAAGAAATACTACAGTTATATCTGCATTTATGCTATGCTGACTGAAGCATAAGTCAGTACTAATTACTGACAAACTAATCTGATAATATCAGAAATCAAGTTCAACGTCCTGGCAGAGAGTCTGTAATGTAAATACTACATACTGAAATATGATTCCACTGGCATCATTCATCAAGGAAAACACTACTTAACAGGACTAAGGATGTTAGAACTTTGACTGTCATTTCACTACACCATTCTTGTCCATACCTAAAGAAACACTATTTCCCAACACTGTGTTCCATTAATTTTTTATTTTTTTTTTTTTAATGGGATCACATCCATCTTACAGTGCAACCTGTAACTTTGGGGTTTTTAAACCAACATATCTTTGGTTAGACTAAAACTGTGGCACATACACAAAGAATCTGGTTTCTACCTTCCTCAAAATCCACTTGTTCCCCTAATAGGAAGTGAAAATGCCTAGACAAGAAAAAGCAAACTAGAGAAATCATGCAAAACTCCTGCCAAGTAATCTGAACATAAATTCAAGGGATCCTTACCAGCTGCCGTCAAAACCCGCTCCAAACTCTGCTAGGTGTTAAACCCTTGGTTAAAACCCTTCTGTTCACCTCCAAACAGCTCATTTAACACTGTAACCCCTGGACAGGTCCTCCAGGTGCCCACTCCCACCCCACCAGTGATGGCATAAAATGATGGCATTTAGCTGAGTTTTAAGCAGACATCTAAATGGTGAAATTTATATACAAAGGGCTAAGGCCTGCCCCACCAGTGCAAGGGTAGTACAGTTTCTGTCTGTGGGGATTCAAACCTGGCATGCACAGCCCTCCCCTGGAGAACTGTGCCACCTCTGGACCCTTTTACCACCTGATAAACCAAAAAAGGGGAAGTCTGTTTCCAGGGAAATTAAGCAGACACAGCCAGTTGACTTCACACAGGTCACTGAGCTGCCTGCAGTTTCGAATTTTTTTTTTGCCAGATATGGACTATAATCAGTGAGCAAGAGCACAAATTTCACAGCCAGTCCTGTGAACTGCTCTTTCCTGTCAGAGACTTGTAACACTCCAGACTTAAAATCACACACTAAAGAGCCTAGACAAAGCTATGGCACTTCCATAGCATATTAGCAGTCAATACTAATATGATGCCACTGATTCACCCTTTGTGGGAGCACCTCACACTTGATTGTATGACAAGGCCACATGGTTGGCTGTGTAAGAAAAATGAAATAAAGTCTCTTACATAAGGTGCCATATATTGATGCTATGCAGTGCATGAGTTACACAGGTAAACAAGTAGAGACTTGGTCTTCAAATTACAATTTGTCCAGCTTATTAGAGATCTGGAGCCCACCTGCCCAGCTGGTCTTTCTGATTTGAGATGGGAAATCAAACTAGACAAGCTAACACTATTTCATTTTCAGGGCCACTAAGTAGCAAGCAGTACAGTTATTTGGCTACCCAGCCTGGTGTTTTCCTAAATTCAGTCTCCAGTTCAGATAGTTGCACACCCACTCCTTCCACTTCAAGAACACACACACCTAATTACATATGCTTTCCTCCAAGTATTGAGCTATTGGGCACAAATATCATTAAGGGATGTTGACAAAGCAACTGGAACAGTTTTCGGTCTCAGTCTCACATCACACATGCTGCTCAATCAAAGAATCTTAAGACAAAGGTCTGCAGCTTCTCTGCTGGGAAACAAATGCTACTCTCCAGATTTCTCTTTTTGAGGTTTTTTCATTGTTCTTCTAAGAGACCAGATAAACACATTTTTTCCTATACAGAATAATTATATTATTCAGTTTTCTGAAACACTGCTGCCAAAGCTTAGTTATTAACTTGATAAAATAAACAATGAAGCATTTTCTCTATTGATGACATGCTCCAAGTGAGGTTTTAAACTCTTTCTATAGTGAGAAGTTGGTACTTTGGAAAAACTTCAGAGCTGGACGTGGTTCTAGGAAATGCATGTTCCCTTTGACTGCATTTCAGTACTCAATGACTGGCAGCAACATTTAAGTATTAATAAGGTTACCTAAACCTCCCCCTTTCCAGCTCATTTGAGGAAAAGCAGCTGCATAGTTTTCCTAATTGATTTGTGCCTACATTTCCAGTTTGAACCTACTCCTTGGCTGAAACACAAAATAGGAAATGTTTATACTACTACTACTGTTGAAAATCTGTACAGGATTTGTACACAACTGAGAATTTCTCTAGTCAGTTGCTGCTGAGGGGCATATGCTGGAATGAAACTAAGGTATTACTCAGATTTACGTTTTCATGTGCAGCTCATGGTAATTACATCTACACTTAAGCATCCTTCTGTTCCAGTGTGTACACTCGTCAGTTTCTGCTCACGACTTGCGTGAAAATGAAGGAAAAATCTTCCGTGAAAATAAAGGATAACCTTTAAAAACAGACAAGTGCTCTGAGGAGAACCTGAACCGACTTGTCCGGGCTCGGACCGCAGGAGCGCTCCCGCATCCCGACCGCGGGGACACACACGCCTGGATGCTCTGCACAGGCGGAGGCACCGCGGGCAGCCCCGCATCCCACCCGCGCCCCGAAGGATGCTTCTGCCCAGGGCAAACCCCGCTCCGGGAGCGGTGCCGTCTCGCCTTCCCGTTCTCGCCGAGGCTGCCGCGCCCGGCACCGGCGGGACGGGACGGGACGGGTCCGGTCAGTGCCTGCCTGCCCCGCGGGCACCCTCCCCGTCCGACCGGCCACCGGGAGCCGCCGCCGGCACTCGAGCGAGGGGCGGGGTGAGCGGCGGGGCCGGCGGGGATCAGCCCCTCCTCCGCCTGCCCCGGACCGCCCCCGGCCAGACCCGCAGACATTTTTAACCGCTCACCGCTCTCCCAGCGCCAGCCTTGCTCGGGGCGCGGTGCGGGGCCGGCGGTGTGTTCCCTCAGTGCCGGAATCGCCGTCCTCCGCTCGCTTTCAGGCGAAGTGCGAGCTACATAGGGACCTCAGAGGTCATTTTATTCGGCCTAGTGAAAGATAGGTGCCTATTCAGCAGTTGGTCGAGGAGTGAAATCGTCTTTTCAAACGACTAAATGTTTAGGTCCCGCCATGAGGGGCTGATCCTCAGCCCCGTCAGGGGCAGATTTACAGGGAAACAAACGCCATGTTCTCCTATCCAGAGCTGCTACGGAAGGAAGAGCACAGTGACTTTTGCACTCGTATATTTAAGATACTTACTCAGCAATAAGTGTTGTTTCTTTTTTTGGTTTATTATTTTCCATATTTGAAGCTGTAGCTTGTTTCTACGATCGCTGCTTGGCTCGGTCTTTGCCAGCGGCAGGCCCGTCTTTGGGCCGGGAGGGGAGGAACGTTCCAGCACTTTCTCAGAGAAGCCACATTTGTGGCTACTAAAGCCCGGCCGTACCACCCCATACAGCTTCTCCCCATGCCCATGAGGTGTGGGGGTGCTGAGGGTGCTGTCCCCGGGCAGGCAGTGTGGGGTTGCAGTGTGCCGAGCGTGCCCCAGCCCGGGCTGTGGGGGTGCCGAGTTGCCCGCAGGGTCTGCGGGTGCTGCCGGAGGGTCTGCGGGTGCTGCCGGAGGGTGTGTGGGTGCTGCTGCAGGATGTGTGGGTGCTGCCGGAGGGTCTGTGGGTGCTGCCGCAGGGTGTGTGTGTGTCCGGTGTGTGGGTGGGAGCTGCTCGAACCGGCACGGGGCGGCAAGAGGAGAAGCAGCGGCGCTGCCGCCGGAGGAGGCGCAGGCGGGAATCGGAGGTGGCCCCTGAGCTCCAGGCGGGCCTGCACAAGGGGTCCCCGGCAGTGAGAGCTCAGTGCCCATGGCAGGAGCTCACAGGGTGCGGGGGTGCCTGAGGGGAGCTGGGGCTGTCCGTAGCTGGTGCTGGCGGTGAGGGGCTGGATGGTGCTCCTTCCTGGTGCATCACTGAGCTGAGCCTGCACAGGTCTCAGGGGCTTGTCCCGGACAGAATAAGCTGATGTGCCGACGGAGATCATGGCAGCTACACTAAAGAGATCTGGGACACCGAGTGGCCAGAGGGACTGCTTGGGTTTGGAAGGCTGTGGGGTGTTGGCACTGAAGTCCTGCATTGCAGGGGCACAGGGATGTTAAGGAAGATGTCCTGAAGCAGGTTGTGGGTCTCCCCACTGGTGGTGTAAAGGGACTGGGGATCCCCAAGATTTCTTGGTGTGGGGAGCTGTTCTCAGGACAGGTGTCACTGGGGACTGTCAGTCCCCATGCAGCCTGGTGAAGCCAAAGGCCCTGCAATGGAGACCTGGCCACGGAGCCCCATTTGGAGATGAAGCGGCGACTGCTGCATCCCCAGGAAGTGACAGCAGCTGGTGCCAGAGCTCGTCTGTCACCGCAGGTGGAAGGGGATGTGCCCTTGTGAGGCCCTGGATGGGCAGTCATCGTTGAGATGCAGATGTAGCAGAAACTGAAATGCAGCCGGAGATGGAGAATGGATGTACTTAACAGAGACTCAAGAGAGCCAAAAATTCAAAGCAAGCATCGTGTGAATGTAGGTCTAATAAGGAATGGAATACTATTTTCTTATGCACACCTTCAAGTATTTGCAATGACACTAGAAGTGTTACTAGTTCCTATGGACAGGCATGAGAGGTCTGTACAGGGCTACTTCTTTGTTACTTTCCAACTAGTGACTGTGATTTTGATTTACCTCATGAGAGGATTGTTTCAAGGAAACAAATTGTATTTAAGGAAACAAAATGCATTTATTGCAAGGGTAAAATAAAGCACAAAAAGAAACAAAACTATCCTTGCATCTCAGCTGTGCTAATTGGTTAATTCCAATTTTTTATTTCTCAAGCTTCTGGAGTTTACTTCTCAACTTTTCAACAGTGTCCATTTCTCATGGACTTCTATCCTGTGGTAACTGGGGTTCTTGTATATCATTATCTGAGCTGAAAAATGTGTTTTTAAAAAAAGTGAGTATTCCTTTTGTGAGAAACGACTGCTCACTTTAAAATTTTAGAGGTTTATTAAGCCAGAACAACACAACAAAGGACTGACTGAGGAAAAAGGGACAGTGCTGGGTGCTCAGCTGCAGCCGGTGGCACACCACAAAGTGGCAGCTCCGCCTTTTATACCCCTGCTGTTGCATCACCCAGATGCATATTCAGACATTTTCATTGTATGTCCTTGGCCATTCCCGAAGTCTACCATTTGTATAGTAACACAATAGGGCAGGAGTTTATGGGTAATAAATGTGAAATACAATGATAAATATGATTAAGTTAAGCACTAAATTGGGATCATGTAATCCAGAAATGCAAATACTAAAATACCGTACTTTTGTCTACATGAAATATTTTTTACAGAAATGATGATGTATTGGCATTTAATTAGTAGATCTTTGTAAATAAGAAATTTCTGTATAAGCACAATTAACGTTTTTATGACTAAAAATTTACCTAATGAAGAATGTTTTCTCAGGTATTTTGACTGGCATAAAAGGCACAAAGGCCATCCATCAAGGAGGGGATCGGTAACGTAGAATAAATCTTGCCTTTGCTACCATTAAAGGACAAAATTTCAGTTTTTTAGGTGCAGACTATAATATTTTATAGTTGAATGAATATTAAGTATATTCCCATTTGAAAAGGAGACAGACTTCATCAGTGAGATCAGAACAGCTTTATGTCATCAGAAATCATTCCACAAGGTGCTGTATTCTTGTTATTTTGCATATTTAATAAATGTAGGAGATAAGGATCATTAAAACCTGCATGCACTGCGGGAAAACTACAAGCTCGTTATTGGTTTTCAGTTCCTAACCACCGGAGCCATACCCAGAGCAGCCAACATGCCTGAAAGAGCAACAGATCAGCAACAGTTTTAAAATCACTTTATTTAATGCAACTCAGTTCCTGCAATAAGAAGATTTTGGAAGTAAGTTGAACCTGAAAAGCCAGAGCATCCGTAAACTGAATAAAATCTTGTTTGTGGGCGTCATGCAATAGGTATGAGAGAGCCTTTTTTCTCCCTGTCTGGGGAAAACCCAGAAGAAATAAAGGCAAGTAATTTTATTCAGAGAAGATGAATGAAGTATCAGTCTCAGCTGAAGATAGCTATAAGCCAGGTAGTACCAAGGGGGAAAAACTAAACCCAAACTGAAAACTGGGGAAGACTTGGTCCAAGAAACAAGGGTTATGGAAAGAGTAACCATTTATTTGGTGTGTAGGCAGCAGGAGAGTAATTTGGCTTCTTTAAACCTGGTGACATTTAATATTGTTTTCATGGAGACCACAGGGAATGAAATCAAGAGAATAATCACTTTTTGTAAAAACCTTTAAGGTTTTAATCAAATTACATTGGTTTGTATTGCAGAGTTATAGAAATCTGGTTTTTTTCAGCTCTCCTATTAAATACCCACCCACAAAAAATTCATAATGAAAACACACATTAAAACTTATTCAGAGGAGAAACTAGCTATGCAATTAAGTATTCTGCTTAACTGAATCTGGGGTGGAGGGGAGTGGGGAGCCAAAACCACACCACGCACGAATTGTGTAACACAACAAGCAGTAGCAAATTAAGGATGTAATTAAAATGAAGAAACTTGTATGAGAACATTAAACCAGAGAACATAATACTAAGGACTGGCAGAAAATGCATTAGACACCTTTTTGAAATAGCAGTTTATGAACTGCTTCTGAACTCACAATGCAGTTGGTGAAAACTTAAAAATATATATCAGAAAACTCTGAAATTTCTCTTAGTATAGAACAAAAAAAAAACCAAGCCAACAAAACCCCAAAGTAACAAACAAACAAAAAGCCCCAGCCAACCAGTGACAGAACTACTGAACTTCTATTATGTTAACTACATCATTTTGGTTGTCTACCTAAACATTTTCAAATAAAATAAAAATTAGCCTTAAGAATTTTTGTTTCTCTGATACTTTCTTTAATTATCACAGCATGGCCCACAAATACAGTACTTTATGAAAGCTTCCTGCTACCACTTGGAGATTTTTATTTCCATCGTCATGTAACAACTAGAAGTGCTGCAACCATAAAGCTCTATGAAGATTCAAAGAAAAAACCACACAAAAGTGCAGAAAGTTTCAAAGCATGCACGATTTAAAGTCTCGCAAACTTCATAGAATGTTTTCTGCTTCCATTTTCATGTGTTACTAGTTCGTCAACCCTTGGTTTTGAACTAGAACATGTTTGTGCGACCTACAGTTTTTATCTAAGGCGTTGTTTTTAGCGGAACCTCAAGAATCTTCAAGAAAGCATATGAGCAGGTGGTGAAATAGCTCTTGAGTCCTACACTGCAGAAGGGGTTTTGTAGCTCAAAACCTAAATTCTCAGTGTTCACTTCACAAGTCTGATGGTTATACTCAACATTGACCATTGCACAAATCCAGCTTCTCACTGGCTTCAATTCCACAGCTGGCAGAAAATGCAGACTAATTTTGCAACAGAGAGAAATGTTCTTTCACTTACTACCTAGCAGTGTCATTTTGCTAAATTTTTGCAGCTGAAGGAGCAGACTGCAGTCTGATTTTCTAACCAAAGTCCTTATTTGTGGAATTTGGTTCTTCCTATGTAACTGGCAGTTTTGTACAGACTAAAGACAGAAAAATAGTTTGTGCTAAATATCAATCTCCTATTAAATTATACAACACAGGAGTCATGGTAAGACTTAAAGCCAAGCTCTACCACCTCAATTAATGTGGAAAACCCTCCTGTGCCTCCTGGGCAGGATTCCTATGTGCTGGCAGAAACTCTCTCTGCCTCCTGATGACTATATGACAACTTGCATGTTTCACACCATATCTGGTTCCTCCTCAGCCTTAATTGCATCATTTCAGGCATCTAGAAAATAAGGAAGCCACAAAGGCAGGAAATGAACTGCTAGACTTAAAAATCCAGAACTGGACTCACCGATTAGCTTCCCCAGAAGAGATGTTGACTGAAGTTTGTGAACTCATGGTGGTGAAAATATAGCTTTCAAAGTCTATAAACTGTGGGGAATTAAGAACACAGTTAACTGTGGAGGATTAAGTTATCCTTGAAGGGACCCCCTGGAATCTCATCTGTCGCCTGCTAGGAGTCGCATATATTAACGACAAAGACTTCTCCAGCTGTGAGGCTAAAGAAGCATTTTATTGAAAGACAGAACCATATGAAGGACAGAACCATATTTATAGAATGGTTCACAAGTCTCGAACAGGACAGCAGTCCATTGGGCAATAGAAGAAAACAAGTCCTGTCACATAGCATGAGAACTGTTTTTCAGACAACACCAGGTGCTAATCTTAATTATTAATTTCTTTCTGTTTTTCCCGAATGTTATCATCTTGGGAAAGGCTTAGGCTGGAACTGAGAAGCTGTCTCAGCCTGGGAAACCTTTTCCCAGGCGTGAGAAAGAGAAAAAGAACTCAGAGCCTGAAAAAAGGCCTAGCAAATTCTGCATGGGCCTTCAATGGTGTCCACACTCATCCCCGGAGATAAGAAATCCTTCTTTAGAATGACTCATGTTAGAGTAAAGTTTACTCCTTGTTGCCTTGCGGGGGCAAGGCAGGGCGACCTGGTTTAGAGAAGGACCGCAGCGTACTTACAGTCTGGCCAGACAAATGCACACTGCACCAATGTGGTGGATGGCAAAATGTGTTTATTTCCGGTAAGCACCGCCTTAAATAACCGCACGGTGCTTACGTAAGTTCCTTGGGTTTATCACACAGGATATGATTGGTCAACATCATGGAGAGGAAGGGGCCCTATCTCCTCGTACAGCATGAGATCTTCCAGATGGCTTTCTGGCTAACCACAACATCCCTACACAACCTCTGTTACCTTTTAGAATTTCTACTGGTGTTTAACTTTAATAGATGATTGATCTTTTCTTACCTAAAATCTTAAAGTAATTGGATAGTTTTCAACATAAAATTTTACTGGCTAGTTCTCAATTCTCCTTAACCCTGTAAAATCCCCTTGTTATACTATATATTTGTATTTTGCTGGCGGAACCCTTTGAAGAAATAAAGTTATCTTCGGAACATCTGCAGCAATCCCAAGATCTCATTCCTTGCTAGCTAAGAAGGTCTGCAAGCAAAGATGAATCTCACAAAGGAGCTGCCTGCCTAATCGTTAGGCATTGCTTGCATTTAAAGACCTTGTAGCTAAATCCTGCCTCGAGACTCCCAGGAGTTCCTACTTGGAACGCATATCCGGGCTTGCCGTGGCAGAGGCAAAAACCAGCTACAAGCACTGAGAAGTTTGGCTATGAGAAGGTCAACAGCAAGGAGAAGAAGAACATCAGTAGGCAGAAGAAGGGTGGGAGTGGAGAGAAGTTCAGCAGTCAGGAGAATGTTAGCAGTAAGGAGAAGGTTTAGAGAAAGGAGAATCTCAAGGGTGCAGACAGTGGTGGCAGCCTTAGGCTGTGCCCACCCCATCACCAATGGGCACATCCAGGATAAGGCTGGAGTGGGCTGTCAGCAACCTGGTCTAGTTGAGAATGTCCCTGTTTATGGCTGCGGGGTCACACTGGACAGCCTTTATAGGTCACTTGCAAGCCCAACTGTTCTGTGATTCTACAGCAGGGCCTGCCCAGGACGAAGGTGCTGAAGGAGTTGGTGGATGAGCTCCTTGGTGTCTGCCGAGTGCTCAGGTTGCCTGACCTGCAGGCTAGTGTGACCTGGTTTAAGACGAGACCACGGCGCTTACTTACAAACCAGCCGGACAGATCAACACCACACCAATATGGTGAATGGTGAAATGCGGTTTATTTCCTGTGGGCACCCGCTTATATAACCGCGACGTACCCACGTGACTTCTTTTACAGTTACGTAACTTAGCAACTTAACGGAGAGGGAGGGGCCCTGCCTCCTCGTACATCCCGAGATCTTCCGTACGGTTAGGGCTAACTGCAGCTCTCCTGGAGGAACTTCATTCCAGAGTTGCACCCAGGCCCTGGGTGCAGCTGTGACACCTGCTCTGAATGCTGCAGTGTCCAGAAGCACAGCAGTGCCTACCACCTGCTGGTCATCCTGTGGCCACCCCCTGGCCACTCCTTCAGCCTGGACAGCACAGAGCAGCCGCCAGCCAGGCGCATCCGTGTGGCACTGGAGTTCCTGTTCTCCGGGACACACGTGCTTCCTGCACGCCTCTGGTGGCCAGCTGCCCTGGGATCAGGTCTGGTGCCTGCTGGACACCCTCTGCACGGGCTCATGCTTGGATCCAAACACAGTCACCCGCTGGGTCCAAATGTTGGTGGCATCAGCCTGGCTGCTTTTACCACAGTCGTGTTACTGCCAGCTCACAGCGCTGCCCTCCAGCAAGTCCTGCAGCTGGCAGCTGAGCAGCACCTCTGGGCTGCTCTGAGGCATTGAGCTGGCTTTGGCCGTGCAGGAATGCAGCTCAGGTGCTTGCCTGAGTCTTGAGTAGGCAGCAACCAGCTCTGCCAGCAGCACCGTGTGGGCCAGAGAGCTGCCACCTCTCAGACTCACGCCCATGATGACACTGCTGCTGAGGTGACAGCATTATTAGGAAAAAGAGATGGGGAAGGTGAAGTCAACCATTGCTCATGAGACTTTTTCATGTCTTCTGTCAGGATTTCTTTGTTGCTTTCTTATGAGCTCTTACAAATCTAGCCTGATCATGATAATTCTAAAACCTCCCAAGGCAGATCTGGGAAGGTTAATACGATCTCAGGTAGGTCTAACTTTTTGCTCTGAAAAATTAGACATCCATAGGAGGTTTTCCTATGCAGATTTTTATTCTTTAAAATAAATAAAATTCCATTCTGTGACTAATATTCAGTCTACCATCAAGTCACTTTTGAGGAGAATAGAAACAAGAACATTAGTCCCACTCACACACTCAATCTGAGACCTGGGAAGAAAGCGATTGCTCCCTTCCTATTTTGAAGGAATAAGAGGTGATAAAAGCATTTAGATGAAAATATAGATTTTAAACAGCTGCTTGATGCAGCAAGAGAAGGCCATCTTTCTTCCCTTGTTTCATTCTGTGTACCAGATATTCATCATACTGATTCTTTAAGGAAAATATACAATAAAATTACAGCTTTCTGTGAATCAAAATGTTGTATTAAGGCTTTGTGAAGCATGTACACTATAACTCAGAATCTTAGGCTCATTAGTATGGGTAAATTCCCATATGACAATCCCAACTGCACTTTCCAAAGAACAAAGCCAGATTGAGTTGTAAACCCTTTGTTACATTGCCATATGCAATATACTCCCCATGAGAAACTCCTCTCCATGAAAGACTACGCCCCTGTGTGAAAAAAAAGAAAAAAAAAAAAAAAGGATTCATGACTTAGCTCAATGGGACCATAAAAGAAGTAAAGAGGGCAATATGAGCCAAACAGACTGAAGCAAACCAGGAGACAGTCTAATCCTAGTTTTGTTATTGCCTTACTATATGTGACAATCAGGTCTCAATTTTCCCACCAGTAAAATTACTATAATGTGACTTTCTTTTTCATTTTTTCTTGATTTTCTTGAAGAAGGACTTGATAATTCATAGCTTAAAAAAAAAAAAAAAAAAACAAAAAAACAAATAGGATCAAGGCACACTGAGAAAACATACAACAGTGACCCAATAAGAATGTCACCCTGTTGCATAAGACAATACCATGAATGTCATGCCCCAGTGCAGTAAGCGTGGGTGTTCATGGATTCCATCCTGAGAACGACGACATTTGTCACTGCTGTATACTGACCCTAGGTCACTTCACTGAAAATTACTGCAAGCACTAAAAAATTTACTGAACTTTCCAGAAAACACTGGAAAGAATTGAATGCATTCTCTGTATTATTTTGTGGAGAACAAAGAGTGTTCCAATTATCAGAGAATCAAGGAATATTCTGAGTTGGAAGGGACCCACAAAGATCATCCAGTTCAACTCTTAAATTAATGGCCTGTACAGGGACTGAAAACCCATGACCTTGACATTATTAGCACCATGCTCTAACCGACTGTGCTAATTCATGAGAAAATTATCTGACTTTAGCACCCCATATTCGTATAGCAGCTGTTCTCTAAATATCTCCAATCTGCTGCATTAATGTGGGCAGTATGGAAGTCCACAGCTTGGGAAACTGGACAGATTGTTCTCACATATAAATCCCAACAGGAAGGTTACAGAAAGCAGGTCTTGTAAGTGAATCCAGATGAAATTGCTGTACTGTGGAATTCAATATTTTAAAGTCATCAGCAAACAAAGGAAGCTGACATCTAAGTTCCTCATCTAAATTTCTCCCTGTATTTGAAAACTAACCAGGCTGTCCTTAGAGTTTTTTCATCTAGCATTCTTTATAGCAGCTTCATCATGGTTTAGCTTACTCCCAGAAGATTACAAGATTTTAAGGATTACAAGATCCTTAGAAGACAAGAATGTATCCTTAATCCTTTTTACATCTGCCACAGGTCTTCACCTGTGGTACTATTTCCCACACCTGCAGCAAACAACCAGGAAATAAATTGACCAGAATTTCCATTTCCAGTTATTTCATAGTATCAGGAAACTGGATGTCTGATAGATATAATCTGATTGAAGAGGAAGGGGGAAAGAGAGTATGTGAGGCTCTCTCAAAGTCATTCACAGCAGGAATGCCAGTGTCAGTGTATGTCAGTGTATTTTCATGTCAAACTGAGTAAAATGCACTGGAAGTCAGAGGCATACTTGTTGTTGTGCATATGGAAGACATATTCACGAGACTTTGGTAGCTTAAATTTGGCAGGTGGCTGATAGAGTGAAACCTCATATTAGAACCAAATCGGCTTTAATATTGCATTTACCTGTGACAAAGCAACATCTCCATATGCCCTGGTTTCTTCTTAAACTGGGGTTTCTAATACAACTTAAGTAGCAGCCAATACTGACGACAGTAGTAAAGAAGAGACGGGGTCTTCAGGATGTGCCATGAAGCCGTTTATTGATCCACAAAGCAAAGTTTATGTACTTTTTCACCTATTACTAAAAATAGCACACCAATCATATTAGCGTTACTAAGTTATATAACTAAATAACATTGCTCAATCTATGCCTCGTTTTAGCTAACCAGGTACGTACCCTGTACCAAGCACTTTTTATCTCTTACATTCCTTCTTCAAAATCTCTTGCTAAGGCTTGTGGCCTTCTCTGGCTAACACATCCATGTCGGTTGTGACGAGCTGAGCAGTGCTTGCAGTCCTGCTCTCTAGTTGTATTCCCACAAATACTTCCAGCCTTGAGGGCTTTCTGAAAAGTGCATTTTCATGTGTATGTTATAAGCCCATGTGAAAGCTTAAATAGACCAGACTGATTTCATTTACACTGGATTAGATCTTGAAAGGCTTCATTGCTTCTACAGTTCATTTTCTGCAGTGTAACCACAGATTTTTGACTAGTCTGTTTCTCCTAAAAGGAAACTACACACCAGGATTTTTAGGGCAAATCCTGACATGTTTGTCACTTCAGACTACAAACAAATCCTACCTTTAAAAAAGCCAATGACCAATAAATGTTTATGGAAACATAATTTATGGCAACAATGCAAAAGGAAATAACAGAGATACTCTCTTCCACCTAGGTCTGCTGTCATTCTGGATTCATACTGCTTTCTTCCCATCTTGCTCCATCTGTTGTTTTGTGTCTATAAACACTTTTCAAAAGCTTTCACTTTGTCTACAAAGGTGCCTAAATTTAGGTCTGCCAAACAACTTTATAAATAGCTTAGAGGTAAGACATCTCCAAGGGCTAGCAAGCACAAATATATCATCTCTGCCTCTGGAAGCTCCTCAACTGAAGTTTCACTGGGTTTATTCCAGATTATCTCAGTTCTGATGCCCCACTTTCATAAATTTAAATATCTCCAGTAGTTTCCACATGACTGTGGCCTTCAATTATATTTCCTGTAAACTTTTTCTTCTGACAGGCCAAGAAAGCTTCACTCTCAGATTGTCTGCAGTTTTGCTGACAGGCTAGAAGCTAACTTCCTTTGGGGTATAGAATAAGCTGCATATATTTTTTTTAAGAAGGACCAATCTCGGTGTTTCAAGGCTGCAGTAAACAGCTCAGACTCAGTATGTATTCCTGAGGCCTCAGGTCCAATGGCAAGAACCAAAGCCTCCTTTCAGTAGTGGCTAAATTCCACTGGGTTCATTCTTAATTGAGACCACGCTTATATAGATTGACAGGAAGTATCTCAGAGAAATGAATGTAAAATTCTGCTCCTGTATCTCAAGAATGTGATATAAGTGTGCTTATGTATTTGCATATATGTTCCTCTTCCTGCAGAAGTGGGTGGGTCACACTGCAAACAGTGCTGAAATACAAGCGTACTTGAACTGTTGGTAAGCACTGGCATTCTAGAAAAATATGATGTGCAGCTATTTCGTAAGCATTTCCCCAGCAGATAAATATCTATTTATGCATATGTATATTTTTCCCTGTAAAATACAGATAATAGTCAGTATAAGATGGTGTTCAGGGATGTCAAAAGACAGCTGCACATGCCAGAAAAAAAGTAGCAACTACAAAAGCGAGGATGCTCCAAGCGAGGATTTGTGACCCAGAGCCAGGCACACCGGGACAGATGAAAACAACTTGTTCCAAAGCTGCTGTTGAGGATCTGACATGTTTATCTATTTGGCCCACAGGGGGCTGTGTCTGCTAGCACTGACTGCTCCTGCAGGTGTGCAGCTCTTCCCAAGCTTGTCCGGCTTGGATGGCGCTCCCATTGCTGCGGAGCTGGGCGGGTGGTGCTGCGATCTCACCGCGATAATCGCGCTGACGTGTAACCGCGCCTGCACTGCTGGCACAGACACAGAAAGGGGCACCACTGCTTTGCAGCTATTTACCCACCGTTCACCCAGCTGACAGCATTTGGTATTTCATATTTATTTAGCTTAGGGAGTAAAACAGAAAACGCTTTGAGCAAACTCACCAGAAAATTCAATGTAGTAAATAATATTTCCAGCAGGATCCCAGAGTCTGGTGTTCCTGCAGAATTTCTTCTCCAGCTTTCCAGTCTCTCATGACATTAAACATCCTTTGGTTTTACACGGCACTTCTGGTGGTAATGGCACAGAGGCTTTCAGTAGAACTGCTTTCATTTGCTGACCATCTTTATATTACTCATAGGAAGAAATCATAATTTCTCTAGTTTGCAAATAGTTTGCAGAATTTGTCAGGCTTGTGAGGATCATTCAGAAAAAGATTGTGGCACTTGATAATGCCACTCCAGCAGCAGGAGCTAAAGGCTTCTGTTCAGGAAAGGTTCAGAGAAAATATATCCCTGTTATGGAAAGATGATTATCCGTTGCTAAACTTCATAGATTTCTTGACTACAATCACTTTAGCTTTCTGCATTTGCCTGTCATTCTGGAAGACTTGCTTATTACACTGTGGTACTTATTGTTGTTTTATAATGAGGTTTCCCAGCACTGGAAACCAGACAGATTTTTTTTTTGCAAGCTGCCAGCTAAGGAATTTTTCAACCTATTATGCAAAAAATTGAATAAAAACTACAATGATTTAAGAAACTGGGACTCCAGCAGAACTATTGATTTATTTCATAAGGAAAAATACACCTGGAAATAGAGCCATAACTTAATATATGTAGGTTAAATTAACTCATTTAGGTAAACTAAATAGGATTTTAAAAGGAAGTTATTAAATTATATATCTGTATACATTAAAGAAGGAAGCAGGATACACTGCTTTGGATGCTTCTCTGAATACTATTCCAGAAATGTCCTAATATAGAGCTTTAGACCTCAAAGTATAATCTTGCCAAGTAATTATATCCACATATGAGAATAAATTGTTGGAGATTCTGACTTGGTTTTTGGAGGTACCAGTACCTCGTAACAAAACAAATACCTGAAATTCAGAGCTTTATTAAAATAAGATGAATCTACAAAGCACAGAGCATTTTAAAGCTCATGTTCCACTTTGGTTTAAAGCAAGGAAACCTTAAACGATGCAGTCTTGCATTCTAGTCCCTAAATTTTTATACCTCTCTTGTCCCCTCAGCTTGCCTTTAAAACTCCTTCCTCAAAGTCATTAATAAACTCACTCATTATAATAGACACAAACTTAATATTCTAATAAATTTATACGCATTTCAGTGGCTGTACATAAGCAGATTATTTTTTCCAGAGGACACATACTCCAGAGGAGCACAAAGGACACACTTCAGATCCTTGTAGTCCCAATATGTGGGTTTCCTCACACTGGGAGGCCTCTCTCTAACCTGATGCCTCTGGTTGCTGCAGCTAAACAATTTATGGCAGACAGAAGACACTGACACTTCCAGGGACATGGCTTTCTCCAGTGCCAGCTATGAGTGGGAGTCAGAACAAAAACTCTATTAACACAACTCCATTGGAAGATTGCCTTCCTTTTCACTGTGTGAATAACTCTACATTCACTTCTGAATTGTCAGTTGTTTGTTAAGTATGAAAAGTTCACTTTTGTGATTTTTTTTTAATGTGGTTTGGAATTGGATAAGGGTCTCCTTCATTCACAAACTCCAGGCCAAACTGCCTTTGGAATATGGCCCACTGGGCAGCTTTCATCCAGCCAGGTACTTGTAGATAAGAAAGCAAGGGCAATGGTATTTGCAGCCAAAATCCAATAAAGTGTGGGAAAGCCAAAACATCCTGAGGAGATAAAGGCCTCCACCTCTTACTAGAAATCAACAGAGCTCCTGCCAAATGATTATGTATTAGTAAGTGCAATCTGTCTGCCTGGATGAGAGTCTTGCTCAACTGAAGAAGCAGAAAGATCAGCAAGGGTGCTTCCAAAGGCCCATCACATGGTTTTTATTTTGCTCATCTGTCTTAAGTTTGCAACTAAATGTGTGTCTGCAGCTGAGCTGATGAGAGGGGGAAAGAAAAAAAAAAAAAAAAGCGACTCATGGCAGGGCCGTGACATTCCACAAGAGGAATCACTGGTGTACATTTCATGGACCCCTCCTCAACCCTATTAAAGTATTGTAGTCCTAGTTTAAAATAGACATGTATGAAAAAACTTTGAGAGACAGAGACTAAAAGGGCTTGTGGATTTTGTTTTAAGAATGAGGAGAACTACCCAAAAAGTGTTGGTTTGTAACATTTTAAAATAGACTACATAAAAATTAACAACTGCAATGAATAAGAGTTTAAAAATTGTTTTGGTGTATGAATAATTAGAAACAGAGAAATGTGAAGATATGAATGCATATTTTCATAAAAATGTGAAATTACAGTCAAATGATACACTGAACTACAATACAAAGGTAGGTAAAGCTGTACTTTAATTAGCTCTTTTTTAATTTCTAGAGCTTTTTCCTTCTGAAGAGAAGCTGAGATATTCCTTAAGAAAACTATCAGAGCCAAGAATTCATAATTAAATTTCATTAAGTCTTCTTAGGTTGGGTGAGATACCCTGGCTGGCAGATCTGAATGGAGGAAAAGAATGGGATCTGTGTGGTCTAACCCTGAAGGATGTGTTGACTGGAGCAGGAGGATGAACTGGAGTACCAACTGGAGCTCTAATCCTTTCCCAGGAGGGAGTGGACATGGTGAAAGTACTTAACGGCCTAATACGGGAGGAATCATCCAGCCATGAGATAGTTTCGATTCCACTTGGGCAAACTTGGACATACGTGGTCGTTGTTGGTTGTTGCAAACTGTAAGTCTTGCCACTCCTGCCACTGGGGAGGGGGATTTTAAGCAGACTTGGTTCATGAGTTATCCAGAGAACGTCATATAAGTCAGAGTCGCTTCTTCGGTAGTGCATCAAATCTGTGGTTTCGTTGGTTGCAGGTCGCAGCGGTCCGAAATGTCGGCTGTAACTCGGGTCAAACTCACTTTCTGCCCTGCTGGTAAAAACTTCATCACTAAGCTCTCTCCCAGGGGTAAAAACTTCATCACTAAGCTCTCTCCCAGAGGTAAAGACTTAATCACTAAGCTCTCTCCAACTTGCTAGAATGAAAAAAAAAACAAGTGAAGAGAGTATCTACATTTGCTGTTCAATATCTCTCACAGAGGTATGCATTTGAAGTACTTATAACTGTTTGCTTGTTTGAAGGGTACAGCAACAGGTTATAGATATTAATCTTTATTGGACAAAGGATAATAGTATAAGCAGTCTGCCCTAGGAAGTGATGGGAAACAACAGCTCTTTATTTGAAGTGCTACAAATATGTGCTGACATCTTTTAATCCTTATCATTATAGTTGCTAGGTTGTGGTTTTTTAATCCAGTAAACAAACTTATTTTACAGTCGCCCTGAAAAAAATTTTCATTCCTGTTACAGCTTTCACCACCCCCTTTCTTTCCTGAAAAATGTCTCAGAACATTTTTGCTAGCATGAATTTTATTACTCCATTATCTTTACAAATAATTATTGTTGTTATTTGTCTAGAGAAACTGTGCAGCATGAAGGGAGATGCTGGCTCTGAACCCACATCTAAGTGACTAAAACTACTTCAAAAGCAGACTTACCATCAGGAGCAGGAGCAACAGGAGTACTGACTCCCCGGGGTATGAAGAAACTTGGAACAGAATCTGCCAGAGAAAATAAATTAACTTCAGAGAATGTCAATAATAAAGCCAGGGCAATACAACAGATCTGAAACAGTTATGGTTGGAAGGGAAGGCTGTGTTGGTTCCAGACACAGTATAGGTTTTGTAGGGTGACACACCAGTGGTTGTGTCGCTTCCAGATGAAGAGGAGATTCCGTAGGATGCTCTACCAGAGGGTGTGCCACTTTCTGACAAAAAATAAGTTACGTGTGTAGGCTGTCCCCAGTGTACTGGAATTAAAAAAGGAATAAAAACAAATCAAGACAGAATCTACAATTGCTGTTAAATACCTCTCACAAAGACACATTTTGCTTGTTTGCTTCTTGTCTTAAGTGCTCATTTGAAAAACACGGCACCTGATTATAGATTTTAATCTTTATAGGACAAAGGACATTAGCACATGTATCCTGCCCTAGGAAGTGTTGGAAAACAATAGCACTTTATTTTAAGTGAGACAAATATGTACACACATCTTTTACTCCTCATCATTGCTAGCATGTGTTTTGGCAATCCAGTAAACGAACTAATTTAACAGTCACCCTGACAAAAATTTTCATGCCTGTGTTAGCTTTCACCACCCCCTTTCTTCTCTGGAACAAGTCTCTCAAAGTTTCTTATAGTACTTACTTTATTGCTGCATTGCGCTTAACTACTTTTGTTAATTGCCTACAGAAGCTGTGTACCATGAAGCTAGATGCTGCCCAGGAGCCCATATACAAGTGACTGTAACTGCTTGAAAAATAAACTTACCATGACGAGCAGGAGCACGAGGTGAACTGATTCCTTGAGGTACAAATGGAGGCTGAAAGGATTCTGTTAAGAAGAAGCAAAATTTAAAAAGCAAGGAAATGCACATAATTGATATTATTATGGTTGGAAGGAATAGCTGTGTTAGTTCCAGACACAGTATAGGTCTGTAGAGTGACACACCAGAGGCTGTGCTGGTTCCAGGTGAAGGGCAGGTTACGTAGAGTGTCCCAGGAGAGGGTACGTCAGATCCTGAGAAAGTGCAGTGTCTCTGTCTAGGCTGCACCCTGTGTACTAGAATTAAAAAAAAAAAGAATAAAAACAAATCAAGACAGAATCTACATTTGCTGTTAAACACCTCTGACAAAGGCACATATGTGAAATACTTATAACAGTTTACTTCTTAAGTGCTTATTTGAAACACATGGCACCGGATTATAGATATTAATCTTCATTGCACAAAGGACATTAGCACAAGTATCCTGCCTTGGAAGTGCTGGGAAACAATAGCACTTTATTTTAAGAGAGATATTTGCACACATCTTTTACTCCTCATGATTGCTAGGGTGTGTTTCAGTAATCCAGTAAACAAACATATTTTAGCTTTCACCACCTCCTTTCTCCTCTGAAACAAGTCTCAGAACATTTCTGATAGTTCTTACTTGAATGCTGCAATATCTTTGCAATGAACTACTGTTGTTATTTGCCTACAGAAGCTGTGCAGCATGAAGGGAGATACAGTCTAGGAACTCATATCCAAATGGCTCCAACTGCTTGAAAAGGAAACTTACCATCACGTGGAGAAGCAGAAGCAGGTAGAGGAAGTGAACGGGCTGCTTCAGGTTCAAAGTGAACCCGCAGATATTTTGTTCATAGAAAATAAATTTTAAAAAGCAAGGAAATGCACAAAACTGAAGTGGTTATGATTGCAAGGAAATGTTATTACAAAAATGTTGATGATTTATGACAGAAAGAAAAGCAAAAGTCTTCATGAAAAAAGAAAGAAATAAATAAGAAATTGGGGTAATGGTCAACAACCAACAAAACATGAGCCAGCAGTGTGCCCAGGTGGCCAAGAAGGTCACTGGCCCCTGGCCTCTATCAGGAATAGTGTGGCCAGCAGGAGCAGGGAGGTCGTTCTTTCCCTGTACTTGGCACCAGTGGGGCTGCATCTTGAGTGCTGTGTCCAGCTGTGACCCCCCAGTTCAGGGAGGATGTTGAGATGCTTGAGCACGTCCAGAGGAGAGCAGTGAGGCTGGTGAGGGGCTTGGAGCACAAACCCTGTAAGGAGTGGCTGAGGGAGCTGGGGTTGTTTATCCTGGAGAAAAGGAGACTCAGGGGTGACCTTATCACTCTTTACAATTTTCTGAAATGTGGGTGTGGTCAGCTCAGGTTTGTTCTCCAGGTACCAACTGACAGATTGAAAGGACACGGTCTTAAGTTGCACCAAGTGAAATATAAAAGGGATCTTAGGAAAAAGTTTTTTTATGGAAAGAGTGATAAAGTACTGGAACGGTCTTCCCAGGGAGGTGGTGGAGTCACCTTGCCTGGATGTGTTTAAAAAAAGGCTGCATATGGCACTTGGTGCCAGAGTTCTGTTGAGCTGTTAGGGCAGGGGTTGGACTTGATGATCTTGAAGGTCTCTTCCAAACTTGTGATTCTGTGATATGCTGGCTAGGAACCCACATTCAAGTGACTAGAATCTGTTGAAAAGCAGACTTACCATCAGGACCAGGACCACGAGGTGTAACGTTTTCTTCGTGTGGAAACGAAAACCAAATGGATTCTGTCAGAGAAAGTAAATTTACTTCAGAGGAAGTAAACTTTTAAAATTTTAGAATTGCAAAGAACTGACATAGTTATAGTTGGAAGGGAAGGCTATGTTGGTTCCAGACACAGTATAGGTTCTTTAGGGTGACACACCAGAGGGTAAATCCATCCCAGACCCAGAGCTGGTTCCGTGGCACAGTTCCTCAATGCTTAGGTCACCTTCAGCTAGCATTTGCAGGAAATATGGACTATAACTCTGACCAAACTTACCTTCTGATCCGTATGTAACAGTGTGCTGTCTGGGCTCACTGCTGCGTGCTGGAATAAAATAGAAGAATAAAAAAACAAGTCAAGAGAGAATCTACATCTCCTGTTAAATTCCTCTCACAAAGGTACGTGTGTGAAGTACTCATGACTGTGTGGTTCTTGTCTTAAGAGCTTATTTGAAACACAGGGCACCTGACTACAGATATTAATCTTTAGTAGGCAGAGGACATTACAACAAGTATCCTGCCCTTGGAAATGGTGGAAAATAACAGCACTTTATTTGAAGTGCTACAAATATTTACAGAGATCTTTTACCCGTCATCATTATAGTTACTAGGGTGTGTTTTTAAACAAATTTATTCTACAATCTCCCTTTCACTGTTATTAGGAAACACATGCACTGTTAGCCACTGAAGGGAGTCCTTTACATTTGGACATATTTCACCACCAACTGAAATCAACACTTCATACTCTTCAAATATTAGTCAGGTATAATGTTACAGACAACATTTAAATTAAATCACTGTAATATTGAAATATGTAACAGTAGTGTGACAAGTTAAAAGTTTCAATACCTAGAATACTGAGTACCAAACAACTTTTGCATAGAAAAGGCACTTTGTTTACAAAATAGCAAGTGTGGTGTTGAACGACTGTGTTTCTGAACACCTTGCGTTAAGATACATAATATGATTTTTAATATAATGTAATTTTCAAATTGTTATTATTTTAAACTGTGTGATTTATACAATTTGGTTACAAGTACTGCTTGTGTAAGGAAAGCCACAGGATGAGGAGAGCATTTGTACCAGGAGACCTGCATTCCTTGGCTATGCAATAATGTTGGCAAGTGACGCCCAGTTGATTAAATCAGGTAAGAAGATTTTTGTAACTTGTGTGCTCTCCAAATGAGTGAAAGTGCAGATTTCTTATTATCTTTTAAAAAAATCTGGCAGTCTAAGAACACTAACAAGTTTCATAGTCTCCTTCCATCCTTGTGAGGTTACAAACTCCAGGAGTGCTCCAGTCTTTTCAGTGGACACCAAAGGGTCATAAATACATCTCCTATACTAAATTTAAAGAGTATTATACTTACATAGGTAATAAAAAAATGCATTGGCCCAACTTTTAAGTGTGAGAAATCTCTCACTGCTTGAAAAGGATTAATAAAATTTGAATTTCTGAATGCAGAACGAGTAGAGGAAAAAAATGTCTTGGTAAACCCCTTCATTTCAACATACTGCATGTATAATACATATGTAATACATATACATATACATAAACATATACAAATGTAATACACTACATGCATAACACACATTGTTTGTATAAAAAGAAAAGCAAAGATGACACGACGAGGCCAGATAAAAATGAAAAGCCAGAAATATGTGAAATAATAAAAGAAAAATGTGGTACAATGAGAACTCCTGCTGGGAAAGAAAGTTTTTGGAAAGAGTGTAAACAAAGAAGCAGGACTGGATTTTGTTTGTTTTCCCCTCTGAAATGGAAAAGGAAGAACTGCTGGACATAGTGATAAGCAGGGTGCAGAGAGGGACCCCTTAATTCCAATTCTGTACACACCGAAGGCAGGAGTAACAGAAGGTAAGGAGCAAGAGACAAAAGAGGGATTGATAGGTTTAGCAGGTTATATTTAATTCACACGAGACAGCAAGGGCTCTGTAAACTCTTAGGAGCTTGCAAAAGCAGATGAGTAAGACATGGGAAAATAAGAGGCTTCCAAAAAACATAGTAGCCATGAAACTTTGTGCAATCTCTGCTTGTTTGAATGACTTGGGACTGATGTAGCCTCTGGTCCATGTGTTTATGTCTTTTTTAAACTGACCTTGCAGTTCCAAAAGCTTGGCTTTTGCCTCACATATCTCATCCTCTGCAGAATACATCTGCACCTGAGCATCTTTTCTAGCAAAGGACATTTCACTCTCCAGAACTCGATGAAGAGCCTCTCCTCTCTCCAGTTCTAACCTTAATTTCATTAAATCTTTTTCATAGTGTGACATCTAGAAAATAAATTTTTCAGAAATTGCATTCACAGCTGTTGTCTTATCATGTCTGAAGTTGAAATACAATCTTGAAACTTTGCATTCTGGACACTTTTTTTAAAATGCAAAATGATCCTGTTCTTATATATTAAACATACCCTTCTGTTCTCTGAAAGATACTTCTGCCTTAGGACAATAAAAGTTATAATTGTATTCCACAGGCAATTCTCTGATAACTGTACTTAAAAACTAGAAAAACTGTCATGTTTGGATTCTAGATTATCAGACACCTAGGAACTCATTATGGAAACACAAACTTCAGCCCAATGAAGTTCAGCAGTCAAGCTATTAAACACTACAAACAAAACAAAGAAAACACTTCAAAAAAGGCTGTTATCTGGTATAAGAAAGAAAGTCTAGTCACTGCTGCCAGAAATTACCCCATTCAAGCCATTTGATTGCAAGAAGGTGGAAAGTAAAACATGCATTTCTTCACAACATCTACAAAGCAGCAGCATCCTTATTAACAGGAGCACAATTAATGGCAAATAATTTAACCCCATTAAAAAGGTTCTCCCTGATGCTCTTGTGGCAAACTAGTACCTAAATGAAGGAGCAGTAAGAAAATACTTTGCAGAAATTTTCTTTATTTTGAATTATGATTACTGCTACAAGTATACTTGTATACATTAAGTATACATTAGCAGTTTGTTAGGGACAGCTGCTGTGGGTGCTCATTCATCTGCTTTAGATTAAATGCAGCCAATAAACCAAGTTTTTTGTTCCATATCCATTTTTTAGGGATTCCTACTTCTTACACAGTGATTTGCTCTTGTTGTGCTCCCGTTGCTCCATCAATGGTGGGGTGATTCTCTAAAATTGATCCCTGGAATTACCATGATTAAAACACTCAAACCAACAATGTCTTATAGGGAGAATTCCAAAGCTGGGGATGCAAAATATTCTCCTGCATCACTTTGCTGTTGTGTAGTGCTCCAGTTTCTTACACACACCTTCAGCTATTAGCAATGACACTAAAAGTTACATCAGTTCCTGCAGACAGGCATGAGAGGTCTGTGCAGTGCTGCTGCTTTCTTATTTTCCAACTAGTGACTGTGAATTTGATTCACCTGATGAGAGGATTATTTCAAGGAAACACATTGCATCTAAGGAAACAAATTACATTTATTTCAAGGGTAAAAGCAAGCAAACAAGCAAGCAAGCAAGCAAGCAAACTCCTTATATCTTGATTGTGTTGACTGGTTAAATCCAAGTATTTTTTCTCAAGTGCCTGGAGTTTCTTTCTCAGATCTTCAATGGTGTCCATTTCTGGTTGATTTCTGTCTTGAGGAGGTCCTTGTATATATCACTGCCTGATCTGAAAAATGTATTTTCAAAACACATGAATATTCCTTTAAAGTTTCAATGTTTCTTTACTTCAATTACCCAAGCATGGACCAGGAGTTTTCAACATTCACATAAGTAAAATTACTTTGTGCAGTTTTCATCTACCATTGCTCTTTGAAGAAAGGATTATATAGAATTGTTTATTTTGCAAGATATGAGAGATATGGCAGCAGGAACTTAAAAAAGAGATGCACTTTGGATTAACAAAGTTGATTTCAGCATAATGTGTTTATTATTCTTTTTCAGTATCTTAATTTTCCATAATGAACTTCCATGAGTTTTGATATTTAATTTCCAAGTGGCTTAGAAATGTCATTCCAATCATGCAAGTTAAAATACCTGGCAAGCTTTTTGCCTCCACAGTAAGTCTCATTTTTTAACATGAGTTACCATCTCAAAACCATCTCTGTCGTGAAACAATTCACAGATGTAGAAATACCCTCTCTTTTACATACTATGTCTTCAGAGATACACACATTCAGACTACAGACATGCAACTGATCACAGACACAACACAAATTAAAGGTTTGGTCCTACATTTATACTGTTTTATCTTACTTTCCACTACTATTTCAGCTATAAAAAAAATCTACCTGGAAATTAGCAGAATCAGCCCTCAAGCACTCCAAGCAGTAATAAAAGATGTAAAACCAAGTTTCTGTATATTACGTGAGAAATCTAAATGTAAAATATACAAATTTCTATATACACACACATAAATATGTACAGATACACATAAATATATATACATACATGAATGTATGCATATTAAAACATTTCTTAACTACTTAAATAACTTTAAGTGAAATTATTATAACTTCAAACTTTTAAGTTATTTCAGTACTTCAAAATCAGTGTTCACATTATTTGATATATGCTGGTTTTTACATTATTTTAAGTACATAAGAAAGACTGCAGTAACTGTTTCTTCCACACAAAACTGCAAGAGTTTATGGGCAATAAATGTGAAATACACCAATAAAAGAAATAGGATTAAATTAAGCACTAAATTGGTATCATATAATATAGAAATGTAAATACTAAAGTACTATACCTTTGTCTACATGAAGCATTTTTTTATAGAAATGATATTGTACTGCCATTTATTAATAGATCTTTCTAAATACAAAAAGTGACCACTTTTCTTCTACAGTTATGTATAGGCACAATAAACATTTTTCATGACCAAAATGACAGGTTGGCTCATGGTGTTTTTTCTTTGACTGGCTAAAAAGACACAAATGCGATCAAGGAGGGGATTGGTAACTTAGATTAAGTCTTGCCTTTAAAGACATTACTACTATTAAAGGATAAAATTTCAGATTTTTAGCTGCAGATGATAAATATTTCAATATAAAAATTATATGACACCACAGGACTTAGCAAATTAAGGATGCTATGGCAATGAAAAATGCATATTAGAGCATTAAAACAGAGAATATTATATTATGTACTAGAAAAAAAAAGCATTAGACATCTTTTTGAAATAGCATTTTATGAACAGCTTCTGAACACACAATGCAATTGGTGGAAACTTAAAAAATATATATCAGAAAATCCGAAATTTTTTCATATAGAATTTAAAAAAAAAAAAGCTAAAAAAAGCAAGTAAATGAAGAAAAAACAAAATACCCAACTAATCAGTGACAGAACTGACAGAACTGCTGAACTATTATTGTGTTAACGACTTCTTTCTGGTTGTCTACCTAAACATTAATAAAATAGAAACTAGACTTAAGAATTTTTGTTTATGTGGTACTTTCTTTAATTATCACAGCATGGCCCACAAATGCAGTACTTTATGAAAGCTTCCTACTACCACTTGGAGATTTTTACTTTCATCTTCATGTAACAACTAGATGTGCTACAACCATAAAGCTCTCTGAAGATTCAAAGAAAAAATTACAATAAAGGACTGAAAGTTTCAAAACATGCACTGTTTAAAGTCTTACAAATTTCAGAAAATGTTTTCTGCTTCTATTTTCATATATTACTAGTTCATCAACTCCTGGTTTTGAACTAAAACATGTTTTTTACCAACTGTAGTTTTTATCTAAGACAACATTTTTAGCAAGACTTCAAGAATCTTCAAGAAAGCATATGAGCAGAAGAAATAGCTTTTGAGTCCTACACTGCAGAAGAGATTTTGTAGTTCAAAACCTAAATTCTCAGTGTTCACAAGTCTGATGGTTACACTCAGCATTGACCATTGCACAAATCCAGCTTCTCACTGGCTTCAATTCCACAGCTGGCAGAAGATGCAGAGTAACTTTGCAACAGAGAGAAATGTTCTTTCACTTACTACCTAGCAGTGTCATTTTGCTAAACTTCTGCAGCTGAAGGAGCTGACTGCAGTCTGATTTTCTAACCAAAGTCCTTATTTGTGGAATTTGGCTCTTCCTATGTAACTGGCAGTTGTGTACAGACTAAAGAGAGACAAATAGTTTGTGCTAGAGATCAAACTCCTATTAAGTTATAAAACACAGGAGTCATGGTAAGACTTAAAGCCAAGCTCTACCACCTCAATTAATGTGAAAACCCTCCTCTGCCTCCTGGGCAGGATTCCTATGTGCTGGCAGAAACTCTCTCTGCCTCCTGATGATTCTATGACAGCTTGCATGTATCACACCATATCTGGTTCCTCCTCAGCCTGAACTGCATCATTTCAGGCATCTAGAAAATAAAGAAGCCACAAAAGCAGGAAATGAACTGCTAGACTTAAAAATCCAGAACTGGGCTCACCGATTAGCTTCCCCAGAAGAGATGTTGACTGAAGTTTGTGAGCTCATGGTGGTGAAAATACAGCTTTCAAAGTCTATAAACTGTGGGGAATTAAGAACATAGGTAACCATATATACTTTTACTTGATAAGCATCAAAGATTAGTCTGTTCTACATCATAAAACCATTAAGGCCTCCAGCAGAGACATGCTTTACTTTATGTGTCAACCCTCTAAAATATTAAGTTTTTAACCACTCATGAGCAATTACACAGTGTCACTACCATGCCACTTGAGCCATCACCACAACTGCAATTTGACATGGGCTTTAGAAAACAGAATTGTACTGCTAGTCCTTCAAGCTTGAATATTGTAGACAAATAAATATATATATAGCAGAATATCCCATGTCAGAGTTTTCAGAACACCAATAAAAAACTGTTATGTTTGTGTCAATTGAGCTGCATTCTCCTAAGCAGATTGCAACCTCTGCTTCTCTTCAAACCAATTCTAAGATTGATAAATGATAGTACTATGATTTTTAAGTAGATGAAAAAGACAAGGTTGACTGTCTAACAGAACACTATGTTAAAGGCTGCTATGTATTTCAAAAATTGCACAGAAGTTTTGCATTAAGATGTAGCCCTGAGAAGTAAGAAATTAGTCTTTTTGTAACACTAGTCTTCTTATTTTTGCAAATTACAGCAAAATCTTATAATGAACAGAAAAAAAAATAAAAAAAAAAGAAAAAACAACAGCAAAACCAAGAAAACAGAAAACTGTAGTTTCATAACAGAATCAAAATGTTTTCTGTCACATCCACATCATTTTGAAGTTTTAAAACTTCTTTAAATTACTCTGAAGACACGCAGAGGAAAAGCGAAAACTAAATCTGAATAGTATCACCTGGGAATGCTAAAGATTTTGAATATGCAATATTCCTCTGTTAAAATAGGTATCAATAGCTTACTAGCACACAAGGGGATAAATTCAAAAAGCATGCTATTTCCCCTAAAAAAAGATACTCAGTGCCATGGAATGGCTTAGAGGAGTTCCATAATTAAATAAAACAGCAAAGAAAGTTTTTTTGTTGGAGGAATTGTGTTTGATGTGTCATTAAAAGACTTGTGTCAGTTTCTTTTTGCAAATTTCTGAATATATGCTGAATACTTCAGAACAAGCCACTGATTTAGAATAGATATGAGGAAGAAATTCTCCTCATTGAGGGTGCTGAGGCCCCGGCATAGGTTGTTCAGAGCAGCTGTGGCTGTCCCATCCCTGCAAGGGTCCAAGGTCAGGCTGGACAGGGCTGGGAGCAGCAACCTGGGAGAGCAGAAGGTGTCCCTGCCATGGCAGGGCTGGGACAGGACATTTGAAGGTGCCAGAACATTTGAAGGTGACAGACACCACTCAAGGGTAAACCTGAACGTGATCTTAAAAACTCGAACGGCGCTGAGTTAAAGCAGGCAAAGCCTGGAGCAGCAACAAGCGGCAGTGGAAGCGCAGAACTCACCGGACAGGCTGCCGGCGGTGCCTGGAGCGGTGGCGATGCTGCTCCTCCTCCAGCACGACGAGCTGCACGGTCGGAGGGCGGCGGCTCCGGCACCGCAGGAACTGCAGGGCTGGGACCAGCTGCGACAAACGCGGAGCCGCAGCGGGAATTCCACGGTTGCCACGGACGCGCAGGTGATGCCACAATGCCCCGAACCGAGCCGGGCTCTGCCGGCTCCCGCTGCTCTCCCGCCCTCCCAAACTGTGCTAAGGATTAAGGGCTCCCGACGGGACAATAAAAGTGCAGGACATTGAAAGCACCGACTGACACCAAAGCCACACTGAGATGTGCGAATCCTCAGGACAGCGCACTCTTCGGCCAGAGAGAGGAGCAAACAGCCAGAAAGTTCCGGATGTCTGTGCACAGAATTCAAAGCAGATCACTCTCTGGACCAGAAGAGCTCATTCCCTCCATGAGGAGGGAGTCGAGATTAGGAAAGGTTCTCGTGGAACCTCTTGAACCGAGAGATTTCGAGCCCCGATCTGAGCGTGTATGTCAAACAACAGCTGAATAAATGGCACCCTCCAGGATCCTGGAAAAGCACTTGCTTCTTCTCTGAGCACTGCTCTACTTTTTGCAGCTCTGTTTTTAAAGTTCCTGATAAATTCTCTGTCTGCACACCTAGCATGCAGATGATTTAACTCTTTGCTGGCACCAGCCACTGTATCCTGAGCTTCTTTCAGGTTTTGTCTTGCAGCCCACATCCATCCGGATACCTGGGATATATCCTTAAGACTGAAGGTTTTACTTGCAAGAGATAAAAGCTCCATAGCATTTCACACTGTCTGGAATAAGTCTCAAAACTTCATTTTCTCATGTGTGACTTCATCTCTCTAACTGGCTTCCAGCTGTGGTTTTGCTTATTCTGTGTCATGTAGTTATTTAAAATATATTGTGCCAAATGAAAGAAGGGAGGATGGAGGGTATGTTGTGTGTTGTTTCTTTTTTTCATTATTATTTCTGTGAGACTATAATGCACAAAGTTGTGATTTTAAAACAAATAAAATAATAAAGTAGAGAGTAAGACAACAACTAACTCCATGGAAAAATCACAGAAAAGTGAAGTTTAAGTTTGGATTTCTGAAATAAAGATTGTGTTATAAAATGCAGACCTTCCCACAGTTGTCTCCTCTTTCCTTCTGTGAGAAGAAGTTGTCAGGTCTAGTCCATGGCCAGATGTTCTCTACGTGTCTTCTTTTAAGAAGAGTTTCATGTATGACTTGGCTTTCATCTGCTGCTTCACTGGGGAGCAACTCTAGTTTTTTGTTGGACTCCTGTGCTCTTGCTCCTGTTCATTCAAAGTGCTTGTGCCTGATGCTTCTAACATGTGCATTATTTAATCCTCCTGCTGTCAAACCTCTCAGAGGTGATGAATTTCTGCTGAAGCATGTTTAATTGCTCTCAGAGACTCTGGGCTGATTCAACTTCTTTTTTTCATCTTCCTGAAATTCCATTTGAATTCTGCAAATTGTAGGTGCAGTGAGTTGTGTTCCATCTGTGCTACATGAAGCCTACCTGAAAATTCAAATATTGGCTTCTGCAAGGATGCTTTGCTTTCCATACTGGACAGTTTGTCACATAATCCACACTCCAGACGGGCAGTCTTTCTCCAGATCAGTGGTGCACCTGCTGTGAGCCAGTGGAACTGTCTCCATTATTACATTCAGCTTGTCCATAATTCTGAAAAGAAGTTTCTGGCTGCACCTATTTGAAAGTGTTCACAAATCCAAGACTTTGGTTTGTTAAAACCATTCTGCAGTTCAGTCATGGAACTGGTTATTTCAACATGGAAATTAACTGGGAAACCAGCTGAGTGCTTCAAAGCAGTCAGTTTCTTCCTCTTCACAAACTGGCAGCTTATGCCTGTGTTTGGATTCTCCCACAAACACTCCAAATCCAGCACCTCTTTTTAAAGCCCCTTGTCCAGGTCAAAGTGGAACAAGAAGACTGGGCTAAAGCTTTAAGCCTTTTAGCTGCCAAAACTGCAATCACAGCTCCTCAGAACACATAAACCAGGCCTTTGATTCTTCTTTTCCTCAGTCTTGCTTCATCTTGATTGTTTTCCTTGTCAGCAAGGAGAGCTGTTGCTTAGTTAGGCAAGTGCGACCTGGCTCAGAGTGAGACCACGACGAACTCTCACTATCGTCGGACAAACACACGTCACACCAATATGATGAACGGTGAAGTGCGTTTATTTCCCGTGAGCACCCGCTTATATATCCACGGTGTGCCCACGTCACTATCTTAGGGGTTGGCAACTTGGAACGTCATGGAGAAGGAGGGGCCCTAACTCCTCGTAACAGCGCGAGATCTTCCAAACGGCTGTTCTGGCTAACCACATCTCCCCCCTCTCCATGAACAATTAAATTTTGAGCATAACATTTGAAACTGGGTAAACAACTGGTTAATAACATGCAGATGAACTTGTTAGTAAACGAACTGACTTAACAACTGTCTAAGTTAACTGTCTTTGCTTAGAAGCATGATGTCAATGGTACCTAAGCGAGCTTTAACAAACTGTGTAATTCTATTAAGCAAACAAGGTCCAAACACGAGTGCGAACATTATAACAAGAACGGGTCCCAACAGAGTAGAAATTATAGGGGCAATCCATGGGTGCTGAGCTAGAAGGGAACTGAACCAGTTTTGTTGTTGGAGCTCATAACTACGACGCTCCAGTCTGTTTTTAAGTTCTGCCATGGATCTGCGAATTAGTCCTGAGTGATTTACATACGTGCAGCATTCTTCATTTAGAGCAGCACATAGTCCTCCTTGATGCATTAGCAAGAATTCCAGGCCTCGCCTGTTTTGGAGGACCATTTCCGACAAGGAGAACAGAGATTCCTCCAGCTTTAGGATGGTTTTGTGAATTTCCAGGAGGTCCTCGTCTATAGCCCGTTGTAGTTGTTGTAGGCCTTGTTTCTGCGTGGCCAGAGACATAATGCCTGTGGCTGCTCCTGTTCCTCCGAGGGTCAGCAGAACAGCTAGGCTGACTGCGGTGGCTAGTTCTCGTTTCACTCGGAGTGGCTCTGTCTCAAAATGCAGCATTACTTCATCATCTGTGTGGTACAAGATCCTGGGGATGACAATAACTTGAACACACAGGTCATTAAATTTATCAAAATGTCTTATAGATATACAAGGGGTAAGTCCGGTAGTGTGACACGCCCAGATGTGGCCTGTTGCTGGAATGGCCCATTTTTCACACCGGTTTAAACGGATAGATGAGCCACACAGCTCTTTGTTTTGGGTTTTGATGCTTGTATTTCCTATACAAATTCCGTGGCCTGAAATGATTCCCAGGGTGATTCCTCTGCTAGGAGCCTCCCACTTGCACTGCTTGGGACTTGCGCTTTGGGAGTACTGGAATGTTTTGTTTGAGCCAATTCCTTCATAGAAAGGTGGTCGGGAATCATAACAGAGCCAACAGGACTTTGTAAGGTTGGGTCGTGAGGTGTTAAGGGATAAAAATGCGGCGTGTAGCATCTGGGTGTAAAGGGTTTGTGAAGGAACTTCGGGTGTGGGCAAGGTTTTTACAGGTAGTGTAGCGGCTGCAAGCGGTTTGTTTGCCATCGAAAAGGTGGGCATAGGTGGTTTGTCTTTTTGAGAGATTGCCAGTTCATTAGGCCCTATTGCAATGTGGCGTTTGTGTGATGGGGACCTAATGATCTGAATGACAGTGCCTCTATCCGGGTTGCGTATTATGGATGAATCTTCGCGCCGGTACACTGACCACAATCTTCCCACCACCCAAGATGGATCATGTGTTTTTAGAACTGTGATAGTAAGGTGTGTGCAATTCCCGGGGTGTCTACCTTGGTAGGTACTCCAGGAGATGCAGTTACTGGGCCAACCTGTTACCTTCAGGAATTCATCTTGTTTGGGAGGCTTCCACCGATGACCAGTTACTATGGTCTCGCATCCCCAATAGCCACAGAACCAATAACTTGGGTGAATGCAGTATTCTTTTCCAGGGTTGTTGCTTGGACACCAGTACGTTCCTACCGTGATGACTTGGGAGGTTTTGGCGGACCGATCGCTTGTGAAGATGTCTGACAGTCGGACGGTCCAGGCTGGGGTGTTAGTTTCGGTTTGGCCTATTAGAGCGCCGGTGACAATGTTCCAGAATGTCCAGATGTGGGGCTGGTAGGGGTGATAACCGGTGCTGAGGTGGATCAGTGTTACCAGAACACAGAGGCACGGGAATAAAGCCAACAGCTTGGCTGGTTATCTGCAACAGGCAACCTGCGGAAAGACACTCAAGATGTTGATTAGTTTTTGTTGGGTAAGACTGGCTTTATAGATTTTAAAGGACACCACTTGATGTCGTTATCTTTCCTTACTGCCGCGTACCCTCTGCCCGTTACAACCAGCTTCCACCCTGTTTCCCACTCCCCTAACTCATTTTTTATACTGACTGGGGGGCCCTCTTGAACGGATTCTACTGCCCAATGTTTTTGGGAAGGAGCCTGGCCTTGATCTCCTCGAGGAAATTGGTTTAGGGCTAGCATAGCTGTTGCAAGCAGTCGTGGCTGTTCCGACGGAGGGATGGCTCCAACAAATCCTTCAGCTCTTGCTAGAGTCTCTATTTTCGACTTCAAGGTGTGATTGGCTCTTTCCACAATGGCCTGTCCCGTGCTGTTATATGGTATACCCTGCTTTAGGGCAATGCCCCATTTGGAGGCAAACTCTTGAGCTGCTTTGAAGATGAAGTGGGTACCATTGTCCGTTTTGATTTGCTTAGGGATACCAAGCCAGGCCATAACAGATAACCAGTGCTGAACTGCAGCTTTGGAATTTGCTTTTGCATGCTGGGTCCCAACGATGACACCGCTGAAAGTGTCCACTGTCACGGCGAGCCACGCTCTGGGTTTTAGCAATTGACATAGCGTAAAGTCCGTTTGCCAGATCTCCGAGGCTTTTAAGCCTCTGGGGTTAACTCCACTGGACCATAGCGGGGATTTTTGACAGTAGGGACATGTGGCCATGATGTGCTTGGCGTCGGACATGGAGATGTCGCATTGTTTGGCAAGCGCTTTGGCCCCTATATGGAGGGACTCATGCAGTTGTTGTGTGCTTTGCAATGTCCACAAGTTTTTGGCTGCTGCATCGGCTTTGTTGTTTCCTAGCTGGAAATATCCTTTTATAGGACTGTGGCTGTTGACATGAATGACGGTTACAGTACCTTTCCTTGAGTACAGTGCTTCCTCGATCATCAGGGCCGCTGGTGAGATGGAAACGCCAGGGTGAGACATTGTTTGGCACAGCTTCGCTGCGAACATGGAGTCGGTGACAATGTTGAGGTGGTCAGATGGAAACAGACCGCAAGCGAGCACTATCGCAGATGCTTCTAATAGTTGGACTGACAGGGACTGATCTTTCATCTTCACACACTGCCATTTACCTTGGTCTTGCCACACGACTGCAGCTGTTGATGTTGTCGAGGACGCATCTGTGAACACCGTTGGTCCGGGTGAGGGTCGGTCTAGGACTTTTGGTGGAAGGTCGATGTATACTGCAGCAAGCAACTGAGTCCACGGAGGCTTGGCGGCATAGCAAAGTTCTCCTCCGAATCCGAACAGGGCTAACGCGAGGTGTTCCGACAGTGCCACTGATGCGGAAGGGATTTGCTTCCGGAAGGGAAGATATATCTTTGCAGGTTCGGAGCCTAGGTGATTTAGAGCAAGCTTCCTGCCTTTCATGATTACATTGCCAAGACACTCGACGCCTGGAGAGAAGGCTTGTTGGGATCTTCCGAGGACCACCCATTGAACTGGCTTGGCTGACTCAGGAGGCCCTTGGGCTAACGCACCAACTCTTCCCTCTTTCGTAAAATGTACGTACAAGTCCAAAGGCAGGTTGGGGTTCCATCTGGCGAGAGCTGCTGCTGCTAGCTGTTGTTCTATGAAGTCAAGCGATTTGGCGGCTTCACTGGAGATGGTTTTGGACTCCCACGGATGCTTTCCTTTCAGGAGGTCATATAGGGGAGACATGACCTCTGAAGGGATGAGGGTGGTGTTTCGCAGCCACTGCAGGGATCCTACCAACCGCTGGACATCGTGGAGCGTTTGGACATCGCGCTGGATTTTTATTGCAGGAGGTGATACATATGAGCTGTTGATCTTGACGCCCAAAAAGGTGACTGAGGGACCTTTCTTTATCTTTGCTTCCGCTATTTCGAAGCCGTTGCTCTTCAAGGCGCTTGAGACTTCCGCTGTGATGGCGTCTACCTGGTTGGATGTGGAGGCGGCAATGAGGATATCGTCCATGTACTGGATGATCTTTGCTCCAGGGTTCTTAGTTCGGACTGGAGCCAGGGCTTTGCTAACGACGATCTGGCAGATGGTAGGAGAGTTGATCATGCCCTGTGGTAGAACTTTCCATTGGAAGCGGAGGCTGGGTTGATGACCGTTGGGAAAGGTGATGGAGAAAGCAAACCGTTCTTTGTCCTGATCGTGTAGCGGAATTGAAAAGAAGCAGTCCTTAATATCAACAACTGCACAAGGTTGATTTATTGGTATAAACGAGTTGCTGGGAAGCTTAGTCTGGACTGGTCCCATTGGTTGAATTTTCGTGTTGACAGCTCGGAGATCGTGTAGAAGACGAAAGCCTTCGCCGCTGTGTTTAGGGATGACAAATACCGGGGTGTTCCAAGGCGAAACTGAGGGCTCGATGTGACCTTTTTGTAGCTCACGTTCGACGAGGTGGAGAAGAGCGGATCTTCGAGGCTCTGGAATGGGCCACTGCTCGACGTACACCGGGTCTGACGACTTCCATGTTAACTTAATTGGAAACGACGGGTACGCCGGAGTGGCCCTGAGGGTAAATTTGTCACCCTCATACCTAATAAGGCTTGAGCGTCTCACCCCAGAAGCGGTGGAGTGTTAGTGAGGACGTACACGTGCACACTGACCGGCTTTCCAGCCCCATCCGCAGAGTGTACAATGATTGATACCGGGTCTACACTCTTTTGGGCACGTTGCACTCCCCCTACTCCGACCACTGCTGCGGCGTCCTGCAGCTGCCAACTTGGGGGCCAATGGGTGCTTGGAATGACTGTTACGTCTGACCCTGTATCAACTGTAAAGAGAAGAGTGACAGAGCAGACATCTGGTTGGGTTGCCAGCCGGCAAATTCCCCAAACTTGTGGAGGGCTTAGCAAGTCACAGTTTATTGCCAGGGCCACCCGAGGGATGTCGCCGCGTTGGAGGTCACCTGTAGCGTGGGTTGCGGTTGCGTGGTTTGCGGTGCTGGATGCGTAGCTGGTGCAGGTGGAGGCAGCGTGTAGGTTGGGATGTTGGGCAAAGCCTGAGCTGTAAAATTGGTCAGCTCCCTGGGGGGTAGTGGTGTAGGAAGATGCTCCGCCTCTGTAGGAGGAACATAGCTGGGCCGCTGGATGTCCCAACGGGGAGAGGTTCGCATGCGGCCCGGTTGCCCCCTCCCCCGCCCGTTTCCCTGCTTCCTATAAATGCAGCACCTAGCAACATGGCCTTTTTTCCCGCAAACCCAACAAGGTCCTTTGGCCTTTGATGAGGGATAGTTTGTGGATTGTGGGCGGCTATGGGTGTTACGACCCTGGACGGCCATTACTTCCGCTACTGCAGCACCGACCGCTGCTGGTAGCAGGGCCATAGCGGCGCCGACTGCGGCTTGGACTGGTGCCAGGTTTTCCTCTTTCACGACATGTTTAATAATTGTCGCGATGGTGGCGCCAGGCGGCAGAGATCTCAGCAGTTCTTTTGCGTCCTGATTACATTGCTGTCTAATGCAGCCTTCTAACACTGGCCCTTTTGCTTCCGATGGCAAGTCGGAGGCATCTATAGCAGCCTGGAGGCGATCAACGAAAGCGGTGAAGCGTTCGCTTTCAGCCTGCTTAATGGTAGCCCAGGGAGAGGGTTTGGCAACTACACGGCACGCAGTTCGAATGGCTTCTCTCGCAGCACGAGTGGTGGCAGCAATTTCAGAAGCCCTCAAACCTTGAGCTTGTGCCTGGGGACTGATCATGCCTGGGTCTCGGCCCATTAAACACTGCAGGCTGGAGTTGCGCAATGGATGTTGGTCTCCGGTCACTTTGGCAAGGATTTTCTCCAAATTATCTTCCCATTCTTGTTTAAATACAATCATGCCTGCCCCATCAAAAATCATGCGGCAAGTTTGTTTGATGTCAAATGGGAGCACGTCATCGTTGCCAAAGAGACCGTCGATCAAGGTGGAAACCATTGCTGAATTGATTCCCTTTTCGGCGATCGCTTTTGTGATGGCCTGCACATCCTTAGGATTCACCGGAGAGTATGTGGGTAAATTGTTTTGAAGTCTCCGCACCGGGAAAATTCGCGCTGCTGTTTCGGGTAAATCAGCGAGCGCTGATTGGACTTTTTTCCAATCTGTCAAAGGCATAGATTTTGTGGAGCCCTTTTTGGTTGCATGCCATGGGGTTTGTTTCACAGATTGAGTAAAATTTGCCGGTACAAAATTTGCATCCGAGTCGGAGCCCGAATCGGAATCCGAATCGGAGCTGGGCTTAGCACAGGAAAGGCATTGTTGTTTGTATATAGACTGCCTGTGCCACCTGTCCCGGCTAGGCCTCAGGCCTGCCTCGACCTCACTTTCCGATGGAGAGGAAGTGGAATGATCGGGGGCTTCCGGCAGACTGTGCCTTTTTCTTGGACTCCACCCCCTGGATTTTTGGTGGGTGGTGACCGCACCCGCCATGCTCCGCCCCTTTTCTAGAGGTTTCTTAGCCATAAAAGGAAAGGTTTCAGGGCCCGCTGTCTGATTGGGCTTTGGTCCCCCCTCCCAGTTAGAAGCCACACCCCCCTCCCCGTGGTCTGGGCTGCGCATGTCTGTGGCGGGAATCGGCCGTTGTTCCCGCCCCTCCCGCTCCCCTTCGGCGCCATTTTGTGGGGCATAGGGTGGTGGTCTTATTTTTATTTCATTAGCGCCATCATCGGGGAATGGGGATCTATCGCGCTGGGGAAGTGGGTCTGGGTTAGTACTCGGTGCGGGGGTCGGGGTTGGAGAGAGGGATCGCGACGGCGAAAGGTTGTTCGTGTCTGACCCCGAATCCGCGATTGCGAAACTGTCAGCCGCAGCGGTTTGAGTCACGGCTCCCACGCCCAGCTTTGGAACGGCTCTTAAACATTGCTGGGCTGCTTTCCAAGTTTCCTGCTCTTCTAGAGCTTTCTGCAGAGCAGTTTTAACTTTGCCCCAGCTTTTGAGGCACTTGCTCGAGCCGGACGCAATAACGTCCTCGGCGAGAGCAGCCGTGCACCTGTCCCAACACTCTGAATGCAGAATGTCGACAGGGCGATCAATAACTTTTAACATCAACAACCGCCTAATAGCAGTAGTAAAGTCAGTTATTTTACAAGGAATTCCCCACTGCGCATAAATTTCAGAAATTACCTTCCCGAGACTCTCCATCCCGGTGGTACGGGAGCGTCCTCCCCACCGAAGTCAGACCTGCTGCTCCGGTCATTTCCTCCTCCCAGCGTGATACCCGTCACCCGCCTCTCAGAACCGTGTGCCGGGGAGCAGACCGGGTTTCGGCGCCACTATGTTGCCTAAGGGTAAAGGCAAGTGCGACCTGGCTCAGAGTGAGACCACGACGAACTCTCACTATCGTCGGACAAACACGCGTCACACCAATATGATGAACGGTGAAGTGCGTTTATTTCCCGTGAGCACCCGCTTATATATCCACGGTGTGCCCACGTCACTATCTTAGGGGTTGGCAACTTGGAACGTCATGGAGAAGGAGGGACCCTAACTCCTCGTAACAGCGCGAGATCTTCCGAGTGGCTGTTCTGGCTAACCACAAGTGTTCATCCCTCATATGTCACTGTCACTTGCACAAAGTGCCACCTCAACATGATTCCATTAATATTTCTGTTTTAATCATCAGTACCAGCAGAGCTGACCAACAGGAGTTTAGTATCATTTGTGTATCCATTCTGATTAGTTTTGGAGTTGTTTCTTAATGGTTTTTTTTTGTTTTGTTTTTTGTTTTTTGTTTTTTTTTTTTTTTTTTAATATTCAGTATCTTTACATGACCTAGAGAGTACTCAATAGGCAGGAAACCCCAAAACATTAAAAATCTTAGAATTTAACAGATACAGTGCCCATTCTTACCCCAGGAGCCATTCACAAACACCAGAGCATTTCTCTTCCTAGTCACCGTAAGCAGACACTGCTACTGTTCTACAAGAAGTAACAGGACGTGATATAACCTGGCACTTTGGGGTGTTAAATGTGAAATCTCTTAGCAGATACAGACTGCTGACTTAGTCACCAGGCTGACTGCTGGTTAAAGCTGCACAGCATTTGCTCAATCAATGGACTAAGTTTGGGTAAATGGAATGAGAAAAAAGGCACAGACATAACAAAGCAAAAAAACTCCTTTAAAGTCAATATGAAGAACATTTTCACTCTACCAGAAAATGTAAACTTATGTAAAACACTAAAATTACACTCAATTTGACACAAGGTATTTTCTTCTCTTTTAGTGAAGTACTAAATAAATCCATGGCTGAAGTTCCAGTGAAAAGATTGTTCCTCTGCTGGGTTAAAACCAGCAGCTTTGGATGGATGGGAAACAAATGTTTGTCAGTGCCAGACACTGTTTAGATTGCGGAGACAAATCATAAGTCACATGTAGCTGTTTTTTGGGGGGCTGGATGCCTTCCAACCCCCGGGGTCGCTACTCAAAGTCCAGATAGCTCAGAACTTGGGCAGCAGAACCATTCAGCTACTTGCTAGCTAAGGATAAAGGCTTGAGGCCGTGCTGCAATTGTTCCGAAGATAACTTTATTTCTCCGAAGGGAAATTGCTAACAACTGTCTAATTGCATCAGACAATAAAGGGTATTTATAGGTTTCTCGAGGATTGAACTTCTAACCAATAAAAACCACAAATTACAAAGTAACCAATTATCTTAAAATTCTAAGTAAGAAAAGGACCAATTATTGTAACACTTTAAGAACCAATAGAAATCTTAAGAGATAACAGGAGTTTTGATAAGGGAAAGGGGCCCCTGTCTTCAGGAATTTCTTTGTTTTAAGAGATAAAATCCCAGGGGTCTATTTTAGGGGAAGTAGAATCTTCTACAGTCACATGGACAAATGGAGATTTCCTGAAACTGTTTGTAGTGCTGATCCTATCCACTAGCATACAAATGTGTAATCTCAATGACTCAAACTCTTAAAGTCTGTAAGGGTTTTGTCATTGTAGCATATGAAAGTCCAGGAATGAGTGAAACATCACCTCAAATCTGCTATAGTATTCTGTATTTCCTAAGAAGTTTGATATTTTAGAGCTACATAAAAATAATACTGGGCAACTTTCCAGGTCCTTCATTTAATCTAACAGGTTGTGTGTGATTATCTGCATGTTCAGAGCTGAATATTCAGTGCTCATTATTTAGTGCTCAATATTTTTGTGCTTTTATAGTGTTGCTGTTTCAACTTTTTTCCTCCTGTTTCAGAAGATAGATTCTATTCTTAAGAATTATCAAAGCAGAATTTAAAATAAAGAAACATAACTAGACAGAAACTGTCTCATGCAAATGTAGGAGTATTTTCCAATTCGTTGCCTCCATGTTGGTTTTTCTCAGATGGTCTCTTTCTGGCTTTTCGGCTGGTGCAAGATACACTTGTACAGAACCACAGAATCACAGGGTCACCAAATCTTTGGGGGACCTCTTGAGAACAGTGCAGCTTCCCCGAGAAGTGGCTCAAGTCATCCTCATGGCCCTTCACTGGACTCCCTTGGCAAGCTGAGCTCTCTCTCCTACAGGAAATCAATCAGCTCTGAGTGGAGAGGAAGGATCCCCTCCCTCGACTGCTGCCCATGCTCTGCCAGTCCAGGAGCCTGTGGCTTCCTTGAAAAGTTTCTCTCTAGCAAGCTGGTCCCTAGCCTGTACTAGCACGTGGATGGGGCTATTCCTCCCCAGGTGCAGGACGCTGCTTCTTCTTGTGGAACTTATGATGTTCCTGCCAGCCCTTTTCTCCAGGCTGCTGAGGTCTCTCTGAACAGCAGAAGAAACCTCTGGTCTGCAGAACAATCCTTTCCATTGTTTCACACCTGCAGACTTGCTGAGGGTACTCTCTGTCCCAGCATCCAGGTCATTCATGAGGACAAATGATGGGGTTGCCCCAATATTGACTGATTGGGTGCTCTGTAAGAAGTGATGAATAGGAAAACTTTGTGCATGGTTCATTTTCTTTGATTATTTTTTCTTGGGGGATTAGTAGACAGTTTAATTTTTTTCCCCTGGAGGAAGAGTGGAAATTATTTACAAAGAAATTATGCTAAAAAGCACAAGGAAAACCACTGCAAAATAGTGAGGCATAGAAGCAAGAGTTCCTGAGATAGAACCACTGGCAATACTTAGAAAACTTGTCATGAGAATTTTCTTTGTAATATTTAAGAACAAATTGTGATATTTACTATTGGACACCTTTTCTGAATTGCCTCAAGTCAAGAAAGAATCCTCAAATTTATCTAATAAAACAGATTGATTCTCATTACTTTTTTTAAAAGCCTGAGATGATTGTAGTTTTAGGTGTCTGGGAAAAAACTGGGAAGCAGTTTACAGTTGCTTAAAGAGAAAAGAGAGAAAATGATGTTTGAGCATCTAATGATTTTCCTAAACTCAACTCCCAAACCTTTTCACTGGGCAAGCAAAGCAGAATAGTCACACAGTCCCAGAAACTAACAAAAAATGTCCTTGTGCCATCACTATCGATTCAGCAGGGCTGTAGAGATGACAAACTCTGACTTCAAAACCAAATGGGACAATCTCTTGTAGGCATTGACCTGAAATTCCTGGATGTGATGGCCTCTTCCAGGGAGGCAGTTGAGAAGCCCCATGAATAGAGACCAGGGGCTGTCACTTGAGCAGATGTTAATGGGCAGAGCCAGTGCCCCCCCCAGCAGTCCCAGCTTGCTCCATCCAACCCTCAAGCTAACAAAGTGTGCTCTTCTAAATGTAAAAAGAAGTGGTTGAAGTGCTCATGACTCGAATGGTGACAATAGCCTGAGGTAAGCAGGGATGATGGGACAGTAGGGCCAACAAGGGAGATGGATCCTGGGCTCTCTGGAGTCATGAGCAAAGGACCCTTCTACCTATTCAGGAAGGCAACAACTCCAGCACCTTCCTGCAGCTGTGGTGCCAGGCTCCATTGCTGCTGGTTTGAGGAGCCTTCAAGAAACAGAGACTTGGGAAGTGGAGAGGGACCTGACACTGTGGGCAAGTGTCAGTGGGAGTGGATGGGGCTGGAGCAAAACATTCCTTTCTGCTTCTTCCTGAGGTAAGGACACAAGCCACAGAGGTGGGAGACTCTCACCCAGAGCCTGGGCCATTCTGGTTCAAACCTTGACTCCTGCCAAGCATCTAAGCAAGTGGGAGCAGCTCATGGTCCTCACCTCTCTGCAGCCCCCTGCAGAGCACAGACATGGCCACAGGGACAGAGTGGAGCTCCCCATCTGCCAGGATGCTCAGAGTGATGTAGCTTCTGCTCTGCCCTGTCACCACCAGTTCTGCCTGGGCTGCATCCTACGGTGGACAAGAAGAAATCAAATGTGCCCACCCTGCAGCAGGCTGGTAGAGGCTGTCAGGTTTCCTGGCCAGGAAGAAGATGGCTATATAGACATGGCCATCAGCACCCCTGAAGAGTCAGCAGAGACCAACAGCCAGGCAGGGAGAGCTCCCTTCCTCCTGGATGAAAACAGCCCCAGTTGTGCAGCTGTGACACCTCTGTCTTCTCCACAGGGAGCACTGTCCCCAGCTGAGCAGGGAACTGCAGGACCAGAGCCTGTGGGTGGCCTCCTGCCCCAGGTGTGGGCAAGACTTTCTGACAACAGCAGCACCTCTTGGACCCCGTGCAGCCATGCCTGCGTCAGAGGCTGGAGGGAATATCCTGGGACCATTGGTGGCTAGCTGAGGACATAGAGAGCTGCATCCTGTACAGCCTTTGCATCTATGGTCCAGATGTGGAGATGCTGGTTCAGGTGCTGCAGCCTCTCCTCAATGAGCACACAGTGCCACTGATCTGCAGCATCAGCAGTGTCATTGTGCAGCAGTGCAGCGAGGAGGCCCAGAGGCTGCTGTGCTCTGGCCCTGTCAGGGATGAGAGCAACAGCCCTATGGCCAGCTCCAGCTCCAGCTCCAGGAGCTGCAGCAGCTACAGAAATCCAGAAGATCCAGACTCAGGTCCAGCAGCTCTCAGCCCAGTAGCTCCTGGGAGGGAACCCCCACCAGCAGCCCTGCAGCCTCCAAGGTGGAGAAAAAAGCTGGTACCTCAGCATCCACCTCCACTGGGAGACCCAGCTGCTCCTCACCTGCACTCAACCCCTCAGAGTGGGACCAGAGCCCAGAGAGGCTGCAGCAGTGGGTGTGGCAGGTCCCTCTGCCCAGGGCTGCAGCCCTCTGCTCCCAGCCAGGGCAGGAACCTCTTGCCCAAGGAGTCCAGCACCTCACAAAGAAAAGAGTTCCCAGCTCCCAGGATTCTCTTCCTCCCAGCAGGCAGCCACTCCGACAGCAGCACTAGCAGGATTCCTGCAATCCTTTGGTCAGGAAATAATAAAAGGAAATCAATTGTTGTGTCACTCACACAGTTTCTGAGATTCTCTTCCTACTAATGCCTTTACCCTTCGGCTCGTGCCCCACTGTTGGTGGCACCTACATGCTGAGGGGTACAGCCATGGGCTCTGGAGCCTCAGGGCCATGTCAGTGGTGCCTCCTCCCCCAGAAAACCCTGCTGCAGCCACTCAGCCACAGTGCAGCAGATGACAAAGGTGGAGTGGGCAGGAGGGGAAAATTATCTTGTCACAGCAACATTGAGGATCCAACTGGGAATCACCCCTGGCTTCTGCTGGCAGCTTCCTGTTGCCTCACTTGGTCCCAGTGCCCATGGGTCAACTGCCCACCCAAAAGGAGTATCCCTGCAATCCTGGGCACCACTGCAGGGTGTCAGCAGGGGGATCACAAGGAGGTGTTCCCCCACACCACATATGCCTGAGGGACCTGGCAGGGGCTCTCTCACACAGCTGGGCACAGTGGCCTACATGCCTACAGTGGAGGGGATCCTTCCTCTCACCCAGGGCTGGTCACCCCCACCCAAGTACTCCAAATCCTGGCATTGCACAGGGGAAAGGCAGGGCTGGAATGTGGCATCATCCAGCCACAGGGTAGTCCATGGTGACTGCTCCCAGCACATTCCTGCTCATGGGACACCTCGGAAATGTGTCATGAGTAGGGACAAGACACACAGCCATGGATGCATGATGCAGGTGACCAAGGGAGAGCAGCACAAAAATGTAGAAGTTCAAAACAAAAAACTATTTTTTTTTCTTTCTTGACACTGTGCACCTGTAGTGGGGAACATCCCATTGTGACATCACCAGGCTCTGGAGCGTGACATCCCAAGCGGCAGATTGTGACAACACATCCATTGCTGATTTTATTTGGGCACACACAGTACCTGGGCCAATCTGGCCCAAGCCTTGACTCCTTCTGGGGAAGACTTGGGCTCTGTAGGGTCAAATCAGGTTTTTCTCAGCACTGGTGGTGTGTTAGGGTCTGCCATCAACAGCTTTCAGTGCCCATCCTAGAGTCATCACTCCTGCTTCCCTGCCCTGCCTGGTTGAGGAAACAGAGGGAGTGCTTTCACGGGCTTCTTAATTAGAGAAAGGAGATGAAATGGCTATTCTGAAACTCTGGAATGATATATATTCTTGGATGTTTGGCTATATTTCTTCCTGCTTCTTGTACACTCCAAAATAAAAACTCCTAGGATAATCAGAATCATCAGACCAATTACATGGGTCAATGGCAGATGTGTCAAGTTTCCATTTGCATTTAAATACCCCTATTTCATTTTCATTGTAGGCTTTGTTTGGCTGGCAGGTGCATTTTAGCATGTAGTCTGTATTTTATTAGCCACCAAAGCAGTTATGAAAAATTAGACTTCCCATCTGTCCCAGAGAAGGTAATAATGAACAACAACATCCAAGTTCCCATGGAGATACAGGAGATTCAGATATTAAAGCAGAAATGATGGGTAAGAGGAGGATCAGGACAAGATGTACAGCTCAATTTAGTATGTCCTGTCACTGGGAATAACTCAAGCCAGCAAGAAGACACTCTAAGATATTCCCCAAGGAGGTGCACCCAAGGACTCTTCCCTGCCATCACTGATGTTTCAGATGGGCTGTCTTAGCTTAGCTCTTTTATGCTTGGATTGGAAAGCATATCATCAGTTCCAAATAGAACAGAATTAATTGTCTCTTTTTTGCCTGAGCAGATCTAGGAGAGTAAATGACTGCTTTCAAATAAAGAGTTCCTCTTCATGAATGTATAAATCTATGTGAAAAGCCATTAATTCTCTATGGAGGACCTATACATATAGGAGACCTATACATGCCTCAATTCTGTACAGAGAAAAGTAAAGAGCAGGGGAAAAAAATCTCACTCTTGAAACAAAACACCAAGAAACTAAAAGCACTTTATACAACTAAAACATGCTTCTTTTGCCCTATCACTAGAGGAAATATTAAAATGAGCTTCACATTCAAATATACATTTTTCAATATTGGCAGTTGCATTCATTATCAAATAAGATTTAAACATATATTCAACAATGATAAAGAACCAGAAATAGCAGAAAGAAACTGTGCAAGAGCCTTTGGGGAAGAGGGAGGAGGTTTATTTCCTTGTATGAGATATGGGAAGGAAAATATACTAAAAACCTCAAAAAGACTTTCAGAAAAAAAAAAAAAAGTGAATGGAAATTTATTCTATCGCTATTTAAACATCCCTGTATAAAGAGGTGGAAATATTTGAGGCTTGAGGACTCTCCATTTCTGTAAAGGAAGGTGAAATAAGGAGCAGACTGTGAAAAGCGCAGCTGTCTCTGACAGAGGACAAAGTGCCAGGCCAGCAGGCTTTAAACTCAGAACTCAGGTGGAAAAAGGGAAATTCAAGCTGTTATGACCTCTGAGACAAAACATGAACGCAGAAAATCAGAAGACACCAAGTGAGGGGACGTGCCCTGACATTCTGACCCTGGCTCATCCCACGAGCTGTAAGAAATCAGCCAGCAGAAAGCCAGGGGCCCTCCTTGTTGACAACACAGCTGTCAGCAAGGGCAGAGCTCAGTCCCAGCACTGCCCAGGGCTGTGTGCTGCAAACCCACATGAAAAACACACATTTCACTTCTGGCTGGGAATCTCAACATCCCCACCCAACCACTCACACAATCCATCAGCAGGTGGTGCTTTTTTGGAGCCCTCTGCTGCTGCCCCATATGTATGACCCAGGAAAGCATTTATGGACCTAGGATATTCACAGGATTGTGTAGCAAGAATCTATAGGGTAAAAAAAAAATCCCAAAAAGTGAGACAACCAAGTAGCGTTTCTATTCCACTGAAAAGTAGAATCCCAAAGTTAAGCACATGCAATGTACTCCAACACTTCTGTCTCTCACACGCTGAATCCCTCAATCCCTCATTCTTAACAACATCATGTGGGCCCCAAAGGCTTTCAGCAATGGAGAAGATTTGACTTCTCCAACACGGTCCAAAAGCTGTCAAAGCTGACAGTGTTGAATGTGGGGCTGACACTGAACATGTGGAATGGCTGCTAAGGAAGGAGTCCTGCCAGCTCCTGGCGCAGGGATGGGCTCCTTCCTCCACAGTCCTGTGCACAACAGTCTCATCCAGGCTGCAGCTTTGCAGGACTGCATGGAAACACACATCTCTTCCCATACAGATGGCCAACAGCAAGGTGATTGAGCTCTGGATCATGGAGAGCAAGACTGGGCAGTTTGCCCAGCAGAGGATTTCCCAGATAGAAACTAGACTGCAGGCACCAGGTTGCTGAGAGGACAAGAAAGCTGCAGCTCCAGCCCAGCCCCAGACACGGCTCTGGGAGTGCCACACACACAGCAGGGCTCACACAGCAGCAGCAGCTGCAGCCCAGCCCTCGCTTTGCCTTGGCCTTCCAACACAGAAGTAGAAACCGACTTGGCTCTGTTGTAGAATTGAGCAATAGTTGAGGTTGGAAAACACGTCAGGAGATTTCTCCTTCTGCATCCTGCTCAAAGCAGTCCTTCATGGGGTCAGACCAGGTTGCCTGGGACTTGAGGCAGTCAAGACTTGAAATCTTCCACAGTGGCACAATTGCTCTGAAGGCCTTCACTGCCCCACCTTGTCCATGTAGGGGAAAAGGTTTTCTCCATCTCCAGCCCAAGCCTCTCAAGTTTCAGCTGCTAAGCTTTTGATTGAACAAAGGGCTGTAACCACATTTTTGAGGATTCTATTGAAGAGCATCTCAGGAAGTAAAGAAGGAAAAAGACAGAGATGGAAAAGGGCAGCTGGGTTAGAGACAAATAAAATGGATGTGCATCAGTGGGTGCCCTGTGGTGATTCCTGAGCATTTTATGGTAGAAAGGTAAATTATAAAAGTACTAATGCCCTGAACAGGCTAAACAGCACCAGGTAGAGTAATATGTTTGGGTTGAAACCACAGTAGTAGAGAGGCCATTGGAAGAAATTTTGAATACCAGTTCCATTTGCGTCTTTCCAGTTCACCATAGAAAGGCAATTTAAGTGTTTGCTGTATTTATTATCTGTATTTATTACACATTAAAAAAGGAAGAAGCCCAACTCTGAAGCCCACTCTCAAAATACACTGACTGTTCTCCAAACCTGAAATGTGGAATATGTGATGGAGAGTCTATAGAAAGAAGGTTGGAAATACAGACTGGTTTGTAACTGGTTGCTTCTTGAAGAATTTACATTTTGCAAGGCTGATCTGTCATTTGAGTGTGAGGCAGTAAAGGCAAAGTAAAAGGTGACAAAGTGATCTTTGAGAATGTGTGAAATTTGGTAAAAAAGGAGTCAGCTGTCAGGAGCATTGTGTTGTGACAGTGTGGGTATGACTGAGAAATCCAAAACTGATGAAAAGTAGAACAAATGAACAAGCAGAATTCAGAAACGACCCAGTCAAGTGCAAAATAAAGAAACACATTCACCATGGCAAGAACTGGCAATCAGCACAAAGCCCTGCATTAAGGATGATTAGTGTAGTATTTACGAGAACTGGGAATTAATGGAGGAGACAGATTCAATCAGAAAGAGCTGATGGAGTCTTTAGTAGAAAACCTTATTTGAGAAGGCTAAGTTTTATGACAAACTTGTCCCCTCTTATCTTTCATTGCTGCAGTTAATTAGGTATTGCACTGTGGGGATATGGTAGAAGGCAGTGAGAAAGATTCAAAATTATCACAGGCAAGATTTTTGAAAAAGCAGGGGGTTTTGTGTGCTTGTTTGTTAGGTTGTTTTTTAAGGAAATTGTATCAGCTTCTTAGCATTTTACAGTAACAGAGTTATCTTCTGGTCCATCAACATTTAGCTCACATTGATTCACTTAACTGAATCTTGGGGTTTATAGTTACCAGTTGGTCACAAGTACTGCACTGAGAACTCAATTTGGAGTTTTCCTTTCAGTTTCTGAATACCTGTACTAATGACAAAAATGTTCTGCAAGTACCTAGAGTTTTGCTTGCCTTTTTTCTTTTAGGCAACCTTTCTGTCTCTGAAATCAATGTAAGAAACAAGGTATTAAACAGAAAGCAGGAAGAATGGTGGACCTTCAGTGCAGTGAATGTGAATGCAGATTTCAAATATGTGATCACTTTACAAAGTGAATTTGATGTTAATTGATTTGGGTTAGGGGAGCAGAAACATACAACAGAAAAGCAGTCTTTTTGAACCAAAATTAAAATGTGTGAAGAGTTGTGAGAGTAGTCACTATTCATGAAGTTGATGGGCTAGAAAAACTATGATGAAGTGCTGCTGACCCCTCTGAAATAGTGAGTGTAGAGCTGAAATGAGATTCCAGTGGAATGGTGGTGTGGAATCTCTTTTGGAAAAACCTTCAAACAGAGACAAAGAAAACCACAGAGAAAGAAAAAAATCATTAAAACAAGGAATACTGATTTTACAGTGACACGACAGAGGCCAAAAGGCACTCTTCAATCACACTCACTTGCCAATTAAAAATCCACTGGAATTAAACTCTTAGAATTTAAAAATGGCAAAATCACAGATGCTAGAACTGGTTACAATACAGTAACAGATTTCTTTGCTGTGAGTATATACAACATTTTGAAATTAGTTACCAGAGACTGTGTCATCAACTGTTTTCCAGTGAAATAAAGCCTGTTCTCTTTAACAGTAGCTGAGAGATTATATCTTTTAAAGTGAACATTTAGACATTCAATTAGACAGAAGATAAAAATTACTGTTTTGAGGAAAATATTAATGAAAATGTTTATTTTAGACATCTGAAGCAGAATGTCAGCAACTAACAAATTCAAATGAAAATTAAAATAATCTGGAATAAGCCAGTCAAGTCATAACCAAATAACCAACCAACCAACCAACCAACCAAGAACCCACAAACAGACAACTGAAGACACTGAGATATCTGAAGCTGTTTTCAGGGCTTTGCCACCTGTCCCTGCCTAGTTGGTGGCCTCCAGTGACCCTTCCAAGTCTGTCTCCGTAGCTGTGACTGTTCCTGGGGCTGGTCCTGCTTCTCAGAATGAATTTTGATTCCTTATTTTATACAGGATTTCTGCCTATAGATCTGCTGATCCTCACTCAGTTTCATTTCTGCTTTGCCCTAATCCATCTCTCTCTCATTGAGGGGAGGGATTTTGCAGGGGGGAGCTGTGTCAAAAACCTTACAGAATTCCAGGTAAGTCAGCAGACAGCTTTGACACATCTTCCAGGATAACCATGTGGTGCACAGCACCCACTTTCTCAGAAGCTCTTCCACCATCACGGCTGCAGCAGGATTTCCTGTGTGTGGAAATGCTGCCCAAATGGTCCTGGGCTCCAGGGTCCCTCAGTGGTGAGATACTGGCATCAGGCAAAGACAGTAGAAGGGGGAGAAAGCAGAACCTAGGCAGTTTGTCAGAGGAATAGAATTTATTTCCTTTTTCTTGGCTAAAGGGTTCCTGGAATCTCACTAGTGCCACCGGCAGGGTGGCCTCTTGCTGGGCTAAAGAGACTCCTGGGATCTGGGGGCTCTCCTCTGTTGGGCATGCTGGGAATCCCTGAGACAGTGTCCCTGCCCTGGCCAGGAGCAGAGGGGCTGCAGATGCTGCCCTGGGCAGACCGATCTGCCACTGCTGCCTGCTCTGGCTCCTCCGGGGGCTCGTCCCACTCTGCAGGGTCAGGCACGGCTTGGGGACAGCTGTGGCTCCCTTGGAGGCTGGGCTGTGACATTCCAGCTTCCTGCTCCACGTTGAAGCTTGCAGGGCCAGGGGCAGGAGTCCTCTCCTGGAGCTAGTGCAGCTGGAGGCGCTGGAGCTGGTGTGGCACAGGCCTGGTGTCCCTGTGCCGTGATGGAAGCACAGCAGCTCTGCCTCCTCGCTGCGCTGCCCACCATGGCGCCGATGGAGCCGTGCACAGCAGAGCTGTGTGCCCGCTGAGGAGAGGCTGCAGCAGCTCCAGCCAGGCCTCTGCATCCGGACACGGCACAAAGGCTGGGCAGGATGGAGCCTCTGCAGCCTCTGCCCTCCGCCACTGGTCCCCATAGATTTCTGCCAGCCTCTGGCACAGCCGGGGCCGCACAGGATCCGGGAGGTGCTGCTGTTGTTGGAACAGTCCTGCCCACACCTCGGGCTGGAGGCCACCCACAGGCTCTGGCCCTACAACCCCCTGCTCAGAAAACCTGGCAGTCTCTACCGTGTGCTGCAGAGTGGGCACGAGGGATTTTTCTTTGCCCACCGCAGGATGCAGCCCAGGCAGAGCTGGTTGTGGCAGGGCAGAGCAGCAGCTGCATCATTCTGAGTGTCCTGGCAGATGAGGAAGCTCCACTCTGTCCGTGTGGCCATGTCTGCCTGTCACAGGAGGAGGGGAGAGATGAGGACCAGCCATGCTTGGCAGGAGTCAAAGACCAATCCAGTCTGAACCCAGGCTCAGCTGGCACCAAAATCCAAGCAGAGAAGAATGAGACCTCATATCCATCCTCCAGTGATGTCACAATCTGCCACTCAGTGATGCCACAGAGGGACATCTAGCACCTGAATATAAACAGAGAGGAATGCAAGGTCACAAATGACTCCCTGGTGACATCATCAGCCAGCAGTGTCATCTCCACCATCCAGTGATGTCACAATGGGACACCCATACCTTCCTTTCTCACACCTGGGCACACAGGTCTGGGACTGCTGGCAGACATTGCCATGGACACAGATATGGGAAGGGCACCAGGGGCCAGCAGCCAGGCTGGGTCAGTGCCCTGGAAAGTCCCCATTGCCCTGTGCTCCTGGGTGGCCTCAGGCCCAGGGGCTTGGCAGGACTTATCATTGAAAATGGCATCTTCCAGACCCTGTCTGGCCCTGGCTGAGACAGAGGCAGGAGGGAATATACTGGGACTGGCAGTGGCTGGCAGGGGCCGTGGAGAGCAGCATCCTGCCCAGCCCTGTGGCAGAGATGCAGGAAGAAGCCAGCACACTGGAGACCACCCCACCAGGGCTCCCAGCAAACCCCCTTCTGTGCCTGTCCCTGCAGGGCTGGACCAGCCCCAGGAGGAGAGGATTTTCTCCAGTTTCAGGATTATCTAGAGTTGACCACAGGCAAGATGGAAAAACAAATAAAAGGAAAGCAAAGGATAGTACAAGTTGGTATCTACTAATGAGGCTTTGCTTACGCTCCTCCAGTCTCCAGTGTCTTTAAAAAACCACTTCTTTCATGCCATCAAGTCAGTTATTTCCATATCTAACTAACTCAATAACCAGTTAACCATTTACCAACTTAACAGCTCTCAGAACAAAATGACATTCAACCAAGTTATGATATCAAAGTTAATCATAGTCAAAGGTTTCAGCTACTTTTCACATTACACAGGAAACCATGCCCCTTAGTCCTGTTAAAAAATCTGCTCGAAGCTGCAACTTTGGATTGAGCATGTGCCAAATTTATCCAATGTGTACTGGATATATTCAATGGACAATAAGAAGAAAAGGTATATATGAAATAAACCTGGTTAAAAGATGCATTACATCAGATATGTACCAGTAATGCTTTCTGAAAGACTAAATTTGCTGCTGCAATAATTCTGAAGTTCATCACTTGCCTACAATTTTCCATTCTTAAAATGTAAAATTGTACTACTCTCAAAAGTAAGAACCTTCCTCAGGCTGCTAAGTAAAAAGAGGTTTGCAACACATAACTTCAAACAAGAAGTGTTTCTCTAACCTTGTACAAAACTTAGGAAAAATTATCTCTTCTTGCAAAATTCCCATTCCTGTACACACCCAAGCCAATTGTGCCTAAGCAATCATAATCACTCATACTATGACTGTGTCCTACTATACTACAAACTACATATTATTTAATGTCAGTAACTTCACTTTATAAGCTAAACTAAAACTTTAAGATTTCCCATTGGAAATCAAAGTGCATTCAACAGCATTTCAGAGACTAAAAGGTGTTAAAAATACTACAAATATATAAAACTGCAGTCCTAATCAGCATGTAAACATAGTAAAATATCATGATCATGATAGTTACATTTTTCCACTCTAATACTTTCCTGAAGTTTGGCATAGGTACCAGGTAACCAGGCTGGGCTGGGGGTGTCCCTGCAGGGCCCCGAGGGCTGCAGGCACTGCCTGGCCAGAGCAGGAGCATTGCTGTCCCCAGTCAGCTGAATGCCAGCACAAGGCACCAGCCCTGGGCAGGAGCCAGCGTGGGGCCCTTCCTGCAGGAGGACAGATCGGGCCCTGCTGGGTAACTTTCATTTTGGTCACTTCTGTTGAAATGTTAGGAAAGGTCACAATGAAACTTTTCCCAGCCGTTTCCCTCTGGTTTACCCCTCTGCCAGCCCAAGCTCTGTGCTGCAGGTGGCCTGGGTGTGTGCAGAGCAATGCAGCCCCACAAACCCCTCGGTTTTCCCACACGTGGTCACAACCTGTCCCCAGGTGTGCCCAGCTGTGGCAGCACAAAGAGCCGCAGCGCAGTGGGCGCCGTGCCCTGCCCAGCCGGGGCTCTGTGCACGGAGCAGCAGCAGCGCCAGCACCTTTCAACCCGCTCCTGCCTTGGCTTCACCTGCCAGACAGAAGCCTCTGGGCCATTCTCTGACCCCAGCAGTCACCACTGGCTGCATTCCCTGGTTGCTCTCAGTTGCACCTCAAAGCAGGTTTTGTGGGTTCTGAGTTCCAACTTTCAGGCTGGAGCACCAAGCCGTGTTGTTCCTCATGAGCGTCTGTTCTCTGTCCATGCCAGTGTGCTTGGAGCAACCACATTTGCTAAGAAGTAGGACACAGAAAGCAGAGAATAAAAATGACTTGGAAACTCTTCGGTGAGAGTTGGCTGCTAGAGCTTTCAGTTTCCGTCTTTTGAAGAAATAATTGCATTTTCTGAATGGAGGATGAAGTGTGTTTAGCAGGGCTTTGTGGAGTATTTTTTGTGTTTGAAACCAATTCCTGATCCTTGACCTAGAAGAAAATATGGTCACCCTCTGAAAAGTTAAATCTTGGAGATGATGAAATTAAGAAGTAGGAAAAGGGATGCCTGTAAATCCAAAGAAGTAGATAGGTCCAAGCATCTAGTCAAGCATTTCTTATGAACTCTCCTGCCTTTCAGTCAGACACACACACAGAATTTGCATTAGGACAATACGCAGCCTCCCAGATTTCACAGCCTGAGTTCAGCCAGCTGCTCTCTCCACTGCCCTTTGTGGGCTCATGCACTCGTGTTGGGTGTTGATGCTGGCCACACTTCACTGCACCCACAAAAAAAATCATTTGCTTTTTCTCCTCTGTTATAATTGAGCAGAGGAGGGGGAAATACAATTTTAAAAAGCTAATGAGGTGAGATAAGGATTAGAAGAAAATATTTTTAAGCCAAAATAGGCTCAAAACTTTAAAAGGCAGAAAGAAAAATTTATTAGCAGTATCAAAAGAGGATACTGAGAATTAAAAAAGCCTTTAGAACACCTTTTGCCTCCCCACCCGCCCAGACTTTTTTTTTTCTTCCGGCTGACAGCGCAGGGAGAAAAAACATGGGAATTTTTAGTCAGTTTGTTACTTCTAAAAATAATTTACAGAGAGGAATCTCTTTTGCTATGGAGTCTTTCCCATGGGAGACAGTTCTCTGTGAACTTTTTCAATGTGGTTTGTCACAAGTCCTGCCCAAATCTCCTGCAACATAAAGTACCTCCCATGGGCAAAGAAGTGTTCCCACAACTGCCGGTTTTTGTGAGCCCCTTAGTTCATGGGGTGTTATTTTAAGGATCTGTTCTAGTATTAAAGCAAGGGTCTTTTTCTCCTATCTCTGGAAGCAAGGGTGCTCTCTCTCTCTGTTCAAACCTCTCACCAGACCACAACTTCTCAGCATCCACATGCTCCAGCATGAGTACTTTTTTCTCATGGGTGAAGTCGGAATCCCCCCCTTACCTAATGAATTAAAGAGATATAGTTTGTTGTATTATAATCCTCACCATGGTTTGCAGGAGAATTTCAGCTGGGACACTCAGAGCACCTTCTCCTCCCCCTCCCTTCTTTGCACTGACCTTAGTGTCACTGTGCTGCTCTTTTCACGTGTTTTCACCTTTTCCTTTTCTCTGACTCGGGAGAGAATCAGTGTTCATAGGTTCGTTTGTTCTCAAGTTCTGTCAACTGAAACAGCTTTTATAGAGTTCTGCAGTGCTATAAGGTTTATTTTGTCTGGGCTCCACATCAGGGAATTGATGCCTAGAGGAGCTGAAGCAAAGGCTACACAAAGTTAAGGGGAATAAAATGGGTATTTATTGAGAGGCCTTCAAAGGCCACACCCTGGCAGTACCAGTGCCTGGATGGCTCCAAGGTGGAAGCAAAAGAGGGCCTGGTCACATGAACTCACATCTTTATAGATTTTAGTCCATTTGCATACAGGAGTCAAGCATCCAATTAATAGTCTCAAAGTCTGAAGTTCCATCCTCCTTGCTTGCTTGCTGGCCACCCTCCTCTTTTCACGTTGTTTATGCTTAGGGCCTGAAGTTTGAAGAAACAGCCCTTGAATCCCCAGCTGGGATCATCACCACCCAAGCACAATGGAAAAGCACATCCAAGCAGAACAGAAAATCTTTGAACTTAAGGCATCAGAATCACTTGTCACTCTTCTGGCTGTTGGTCATGTTGTCTCCACAGGCATGGCACAAGCTTTTACCAGATTTTTTTACCAGCTTTGCTTATTGGCTTAGCAGTGTGCCTATTCTCAGAGCTAGGCAGTGATTGGTTTCACTAGGCAGGGAGAAAGCTTTTGACAGCTCCTCACAGAAATATCATTCCCATGGCAAGCTTCTTCCCCCCTCATCAAAAATTGACCCCTGCAAAACCAACAAAACAGGCCAGTGGTGGTCCTGGGGCTGGGGAACCTGGAGGCTTGGAGAAAACTTGACAAGCTTGTGTGGAGGCATTAAAAAATCTAACATGGCTTCATATTTAGACACACAGCTAAAGCCCAGATCTTTTTCTATTCTTTTTCTTTTTTAATTGAGAAAGAAAGTTGCAGGTGATGGGGTCTCTCTACCACATCTATGGGGTCCCTGCCTTGTAGCTCCCAATTTTGATGGAAGTTACTTACTTGGTCCCACTGGCTTCCTCCTCCCACCACCTTCTACACCTTCCCACACTCTTTTGTAACTTCCTTCTTCTCTTTCCTTATGACCATCCCAGCCCCATCTCTGTGGCTCACAGAGCCCAGGGGAGCCCAGGGGAGCTCCAGGGGTGATGCACAGATGTTTCTTTGAGATGCCCCAGCAGTACAGCAGCAGACTGATGTGTGTGCAGCAGGTTTGGTCCAGGAAGAGGCATTCTTGGGTTTAGTCAGAAGCATCAGTGGCCAAAGGTCTGATTTCCTTTGGTTTAGTCCCATCTCAGTACTCACTTGTAGTACAGCCATTGCAATGTGTGAATGATACACAGTCCCCAGACGTGGAATATCCAGAAACATTTATTAGAAGTGTACACAGCTTTTGTAATATTTTCACTATTGGGTTAGAATAGCATGAGCCTGGATAGCCAATAGTATAAATGTTCAGATGACTGCTAACCAATAATATACATGATTGATTCCCTATTAGCAACATCAGGATTTTCTCCTGAAGACAAGTGCTTGTGTAATAATTTCTGCAAACTACATTTTAGAAACTTTGTTACATCCATCCTGCCCTCACTGCTCTTAGAAGTTCTCTTCCTTTTCTGTCTCCACATCACTCCTGGATACCTTGAACAACAGGGTTTGTCCCACCAGGGGAGTTTGTGCTGCTTTATGATGCAGGAGAACTTCCCAGGCTAACTTGTGTTTGCTGGAGGGAAGGTTGGGCTGCTTTGCATAAAGTCATAGACCAATGCAGAACGTTTGCTTTGTGATGTCAGGGCAGGGTTGCCACGTTGTTGTGGTGACATCAGAAGCTGCCTTGGTGCACAAAGGGCCTCAGGGCCAGAGCAGCTCTTGGGCATTCTCAGGACAGGAACATCCTCCTGATTGTCAGTGGGCAGCTATGCTCTGACAAGAGCCTTGTTTGCTCTTGTGCTTCAACACAGTCTGAAAACTTGCACAAGAGTGTTACAATGATTGAGGAACTCGTTGCTGCAGTTTGCACTCTTTATGGCATTGGTTATTCAGGATATTACCTGACTAACTTGGCATGTAAGTAGAGATTTTCCTTGGGTGTAACCTAACCTGGCTTTTGTTTGTCTTCCTGCTCTTTCCTAGTGCTGGTTGATTTTGAAACAGAAAGAGCATTAGGATGCCACTGGTTTGGTCAAGCTCCTGTCAACAGGTTCCACCAAAATGGGGTGTCTGTAGCCAGCATTGTGCTGAGGGCAGCATTTGCAAGGGAACCTGCAGGGGTTGCATTCCCTCCATGGGAGAGTCTGTGGCAGCAGAGTCTGACATTTCCTCAGTCTGCCAGATCAAGCAGGACAACTTTGAAAATGCAAACTGGGAGACCTTCTCAGAAGGCCTTCTGAAAACAATACGGTTCTCTCCAGTTTTCTCAAAGAATTTGGTTCATTTTCCCTGCCCACTACAGGTCACCTGAGACGTGTGTTCAGAGATGCTGCTCGTGAGGTGAGTGAGAAAAGAACTTTTGATGTTCCTTGTATTTAAGAATTGTGAAGCAAGCTGTGAGCTTGGCCTGTGGCAGTAGAGTGTGGATGGCTAGCTGGGTAGGCTAAGAGAAAATCCATTTCCATGTGTGCAGCAGCAAATGCAAAGGCATTGCTGCAATTTCCTAATTTTTCATTTCAGAGATTTAAAGAACTCAGAGCTCAGTTTTCAGAGAGAACATTGTTGCTGATAGTAGCCAGGGTGAATTATCTGATTCAGAGCAATTTTCTGTACTGTTGAATCAGCACATTTTAATTTTGTCAGAATGATTTAGAATCCCATTGCTGTAAAAGTCTGATTTGTCCTTAGTAGACCTGGTTGTAGAGCTGAACAGAAAGAAGGTTATAAATGATAGGTAACTCCCTGTTCCTCATGCTACTGTCTGTCCACAGAGCACAGAACCAACAGCAGACTCTCCTCTGGTTCCCACTGCTCCTGGAGAAGAGGCCAAAGATGAGGCCAAAGAGGAGCACAAGCCTCCAGCCGTGGTCACAGCACAGCCTGAATATTCCGAGCTGGTAAGTCAGTTCTGGCTGGTGCTGTCTTTAGTGCAAGACAGGGCTGCAAGTTTCTGACCAGGCAGCAGTTGCTGTCGGTGGCTGAGGATGCTGAGTGCTGGAGACCTGCCAGGACCTGGCAATTCCCCGTGCCAGTGAGATCTGGAAACAGGGCTTGGATCTGTCATGTTGAGGGACCAAAGAGATGCTGCCTCTGGGTGAGCATCTGGCTCCTTGGCTCAGTGTAGCTCTGTCTCTTGGCTTCTGCAGTGCTATGGCCAAAGGCACATGTGGTAGCGCTGGAGATCACAGGTCCTTGTTTGTTTATTTTCACTTTCTGGAAGATTTATTTTGGTGATCATGGAACTGTTCCTCAGTTTTCTTGAGTAATTCTTCACCATTCTGTGTCTTTTGGCCTTCCTGTCTTTTGGCTTTTAATAAGTGTAAAGAGATGATTGTGTTGTCCATTAATCTATTGGGGGCCATTCTTGTCCCTTGTGGAAAAAGAAACAAAGTGCATACTTCTGAACTCTTCTTCTAAGGCAAAAAACTAGAAGAGACAAGTCTCTGGAGATACATTTTGTGGTGAAGTCTGCAGCTTTGAAAGCTGCATTGGAGCCGCAAGTAGGGGTGAAGATGCAAGTCCTTCACTGCTGTCTTATATTAATAAGAACAGCAAAGACACATTGAAATTCCAGATGCTGTATTTTAAATCAAATGTGCAACTTTGTGTTTGGGGAGATTCCTGGGACAAAAGGAGCCAGGGGTGCCAACCAACAGCAGCTGAACATGAGGCAGCGTGTGCCCAGGGGGCCAAGAAGGCCAAGGGCATCCTGGCCTGTGTCAGCAATAGTGGGGCAGCAGGAGCAGGGCAGTGAGCTGTGCCCTGTGCTGGCACCGCTGCGGCCGCTGCTCGAGTGCTGTGTCCAGTTCTGGCCCCTCTGGAGCAGAAAGACACTGAGGGGCTGGAGCGTGTCCAGAGAAGGGCAAGGGAGCTGGGGAGGGTGGGAGCACAAGCCCAAGGAGGAGGTGCTGAGGGAGCTTTAGCCTGGGGAAAGGGAGGCTCATGAGGGACATTCCAGGCACACTTCCAGAAATGCCTGCCTGACAGTGCTCCCCACAAGGGCTGTTCCTGTGCCAAGCATCCCCTCACTGCATCCAGATGCTTTAGGCACTGGAGTAGGTGACTCTGATCATTTGGTGTGTTGTGTTGTTGGGCTGCTAGGAGGAGAAGACTTGTTTATTTTCTTCCTCTGGCAAGCAAACGTGCTTTTGCTCAACATTTTCCTGCACGACAAGACGCAGTTTGGGGCAGGGACGTTGGTGCAGAAGGAGCTGTTCTGATGCCAGGCCTGCCAGTAGGACCTTGCACATCACTTCCATTTTAACAGCACCCTTACCTTTTGGCAGCCTCAGGGATCAGCAATTGTCAAATAATGCAATCAGGATTGTATTTGGGAATTGGGCAGGAAATCAACACCCTTGAATTGCATCTGGTCCTCAGAGATCAGAGGAGCTGGGAAGGGCTGGGCTTCATTTCTGGTTACACTTTAGCACTGTCAATGTGAGTGTGACCAAGAGAAGAGCTTGCCTGAGCACAGATGCACAAAGAGTGCAGTTCCCAGTTCTGTGCTCTGGGTCTGATCTCTTTCCATAAGGACCTACGTGCTCCAGATTCCCCAAGAGTGTGGTTTATTGAGGGAACAGGTGAGCAAGTTCAGGATTGCTGCTGACTGGGGCACTGGCTGCTGAGTGTTGATGTGTTTCATAACAGAAAGCATTGTAACAGAAATTACTTAAGTGAGATCTGTCTATCTATCTGTCTGTCTGTCTGTCTGTCTATCTAATTATGTAACATTTATAAATTGATTCTTCTTGGCTCTGGTCAGAGGCAGGTGGAGGTGCAAAGCTCACCTAAAGGCATCCCTTCAGGAGAAGAGACATGTTCTATCAATTTATCCCAAGCAGGCAGAGATATTTCCCCTCCAGAAATGGTTGCTTTCTCCCCTCAGAGTTCTTTTCTTCCTCCAGCCTCTTCTGACTTGAACTCCCCAGTTTATTCTTTAAATTTCTCCCAGTCCTAGTGATGTGGAACAATTCCATGCTTTAGGTGATGTTTGGTGACTCTGGTCATACATGCATTACATGGCACATGATTTTCTTCCCTGGTGTCCCTAGGGGTGTGTAAGTTCATTTGCTGATGGGGCCTTATGAGGATCTCTGTTACTGCTGGTCTGAATTCTCAGTTGACAACGGAGGAAGAATAAACACCTTGGTCTTCCTCCATTATACTGAGGTGGCTGTAGAGGCTCTCTGACCTCCATCAGAGGATCTTTACATGCATCCTTATCTCCTGAATGAGCAGGATTTCTAACAAGGGTCTAGATGTCAGAAAGGCAGGAATGGTGGTGTAGGCCTGAAGAGAACATGAATTCCAGAAGTGTCTCTCACAGGAAAGTGAGCCCACACTGGAAGCCACCTGCAGAGCCAGGATGGAGCTGTGGGACAGGGCTGGGGGTCAGTCACAATGGAAAGACAAAGGGGACACAGCAGAAGTGGAGGGAGGCCCTCAGCAGAGCCTTGAGAAATGCCACCCCTTCCCTGTCAGCTGCCTGAGAGGCTGTTGGAGCTTCAGTCCCAGATGGACCCTGATTGTACTGCCAGTGTCACTTTGGAATCTGTGCCTCCCCATGGGCAGAGAATGACCCAGGAGAGCAGCAGCACAGTGCTTTGGGAACGTGTGAGCCCATCACTCTTAGAGACTTGGCCCACAAATGCTGTCTGGGAAGGTGAAGCCCATCTTCTCTTGCTCTCTGTGCAGGCCCTTCTGGAGAGAGACCATAAACAGATTGCTTTAGCAGAAGTGCTGTGCCAGACTCAGGGAGAGCTGAGGCAGCAGGTGGAGGAGCAACAGGAGAATGGCCAGGTAGGCCTGGCTCAAAGGGTGACAGAGTGAGGGGCAGGAACAGGGGCATAAAACAGAGCTCTTGCCAGTGAGGAGGCCAGCAGTCCCACAGGCACTGAAAGCACAGAGCCTTGTAATCCACAGAGACCAGCACTGGGATGGGAGGGTTACAATGGAAGCAGAGGCGGGTAGTGTTATATGTAATAAAATGATCAAGCCGAATTAAGAATAATCAAAAGAAAATATTTTTATTTCATGACCAAAATACAGTCTTAGACAGCCACAATCGAAATAGGGCAGCCCCGAGCCCGGGATCGGCACCGGGTAAACACAGTGATCCGAACTCCATCGCTCCGGATCCCACAATGTTCACAAACCTCACCTCGGCTGGGCTGGTTTTAGACAATTTTTTTCCACCTGGGGCCGAGGTTCTTCTTTCCTTTCCTTGTTTCACATTTTCATGTGGTTTTCTTTCTCTGGGCTGGATTGGACAAAACCATTTCTGGGAAGCGATGAATGTCGATGAGATGAACACTAATGTTAGTTTACAGCAATCCAGTACTGAGATTATTTCCCCTGATGACTCTGGTTATCTTGATAGGTGATACTTATCAAGTGTTCATCGCTTGTGTGTGTGTTTCCTGGACTGTCTCTGAAAGAGCCCATCTCCACTTGAGCTACTTCTGTTAACTTGCTAATTTAGATCTCTTTTCTTTGTTGCCAGCTCTGGTTTCACAGTCCTGTTAAGCCACCCAGCTGCCTGTGTTCTAAAGATTTCTATTTTTTTATACAAGCGTGTTTTTTCCACATAAATTTCACACAAACGTGAATTATTTTAAAATATATATTTCAATGGGGAAGCAGAAAGAAGTGGCTGAATGAATTTGATTTTAAGGCTGAAAGAAGGAAAAGCTGAACCTGGTGGCAGCTCCCTGTGACTTGCTCTGCATTTGTGTGTACAGAACATCAAGGGAGAGCCACAAGCAGAGCTGCCCAAAGTTCAGATTGGTATCATGACAGTGAAGAGGAGGAAGAAGGAAGACGTGAGAATAATTCAATATCACCGGAGTCTCCATCGACAGAGGGGTGATCAAGAAAACCAGGTGAAGGTAAGAGTGGCAGACACTCCACTCATGAAACTTTCTGTCTCTTGTTCTTGAGGGCTGGCTTTTCTTCTCCTTGTTACATGTGAACTTTTTCCCATTGACTTGCTAAGAAGCACTGAATAGCCAAGTACTTGAGACAGGAGAGGGGAAACTCCTCTGGTTTTCGGGAGTTTTTCTCTCAGAGGGATACACATACCGGACAGGGGCTGGAGCAGTTGTGGATCTTTTTGCTCTGGCTCTTTGGCATCGGGGAGGGACGGCCAGGCTGTCTCTTACTGTGGGGAGAAACCCCTGGCACCTGAGGGACCTATCACCGTCTGCTGGTGTGCTCCTGGAATCCTGAACTTGGCCTCTCCCTGCCCTGCTCAGAGCCGGGCCCTGCTGGCCCAAGGCCGCCGTTTGTTCACTATTGCTCTGGGATTCTCCACGCGGTGGCCGCACCCTCCCGCCTGCCCGAGACATTCTGCAGCTCCCACCATCCACCACCCTGGGATTTCCTGCTCATTCCTGCTGTGACAGTAACTGCACCAAAGGGGAAAGTGCCCACGGCCCAGAGGACTGTTACTGGGTCCTGGTTCTGTTTGTTATGAATTCCAGAGTTGTTTTGTTTGCCTTGTTATTCATACTAGTAAAGAACTGTAATTCCTATGCCCATATCTTTGCCTAAGAGCCCCTTAATTTCAAAATCAGAATAATCAGAGGGAGAGGGTTTACATTCTCCAGTCCAGGGGAGGTCCTGCCTTCCCTAGCAAACACCTGTTTTTCAAATCGAGACACTTGTTCTTTACAGAACTTTAATGAGAAGCTGCCCGCAGAGCTGCAGGAAGCTGAGGCTCAGCTCAAGGCAAGGGAGAAGTGTCTGGAGGAAGAAATGAAAATCGTCAAAAAGAAAATTCATCCTCTCCTTAGGAAGCAAGAGGCTCTAGAAAAACGAGTGAGTGAAAGAGTGATAGCCACTGCAGTCACCAAAGTGGTGCTTTCTGCCCTCCTTGCCTTTCCTCTGCAGAGCAGTGGGGCTGGGGTGATGCCTCTGAGTGCCATCCTGCTTTGGTCCCTATGACAGCTGCTCTTAAGAACACTTCCTGGGCTGCTGAATCTCAGCTGCTGCCCTGGACAGTAGAAGTAGTCCTTTGGCCTCTTGGCCAGCAGTCATCCAAATGGATTCCTGATGGCCTGTTCCTGCTCTCCTCGTTTCTTGAGGTGTTTTGCAGGTGAACATGGTAACCCAGATGAACCTTGAAACAAGCTGTCTGTATCTGTTGTGAATCTGGTCCTCTCCCTTTCCTCACAGTCAATGACTCTTGGCTGACAGGGACAAGCTATGGTCTCTGACTGCTTTGTTCTGCTTGACTTGAGGTCAAAGAGTTGACATCTCACCCGCCAGCCTGCGAAGACTTCCAGGAAATGACTGGAAACAAAGAGACCCGTGGTCAGCGTGAGGCAGGGGAGCTGTCCCAGTCGGATATGCCGCAGGTTTGGAACGTCCTGAAGATGCTGCAGGAAAAGAGAACTCAGTGAGAAGAGGCAGAACACTTGAACAAGGAGCTGCAGTGATTATTGTGTGCTGTCTTTGCCTTGAGAATAAAGAGCATGGTCTTCCTGAGAAGGTAGCTGGAATGCATTCAAGGGGAAGAAAGTGATTTGACGAGGCTCTTGAGCATCAGAGGAGAATTTGAGGAATGGAATGTTCCCCAAATGACCACCAGAGACCCTCAAGAGACCTCTATTCTCCTGCCAATAACTTCTGAGAAGTGATTGAAATATGTCAAATAATTTTGGGGAATGAGCCTGTGAGTTTCAGCAAAGTAATGAGTGTGTCTTAGTTCCATGGATAGAAACTACTAGTGAGATTTCTGAGTGAGCTCGTGTTAGAAAAGTGATTCCCCAAGCACCCAGCACTGAAATAAAATAATGCCTCCTTTCTCACACTCACCGGGCAGTGGTGATCGGGCCTCTGCTGTGTAACTTTCATTGTAGTCACTGCTATTGAAAGCTGAAAATTAAACCTTTTCCAGCCGTTCCCTCTGGTTTATCTTTTAGGGTCCCAAAGTTCTGTGCTGCAGGTGGCCTGAGTGTGTGCAGAGCAATGCAGCCCCCACAAACCCCTCGGTTTTCCCACACATGGTCATAACCTGTCCCAGGTGTGCCCAGCTGTGGCAGCACAAAGAGCCGCAGCGCAGTGGGCGCCGTGCCCTGCCCAGCCGGGGCTCTGTGCACGGAGCAGCAGCAGCGCCAGCACCTTTCAACCCGCTCCTGCCTTGGCTTCACCTGGCAGACAGAAGCCTCTGGGAATCAGCACCGCCAGTCACGTTCCCTGCTTGGAGCAGCTCCTGCTGGAGGGCAGATCCTGCCAGTTTGACTGCTTCCAAATAGGAATAAAGGCAGAGGTAGAGACGCACATACAGAAAAGCCCTGGGCTTGTCCAAATAGACAAATGTATGAAGAAATGTGTTAGGAATTATTTCAGCTGTTATGCCAATATTGCCTTCTCTCCTGCCCTTTTCTCTCTTCACATTTCCTTTCCTTTTCCCTTTCACATTTCTACCAGTTCCCACTCACAATTCTCACAGTTTTCTGCTCATGTTTCCCTCCCAAATTTTGCTCATTTCCCCCACCCTTTTCTGGTCACTTTCTTCACATTTTCATCTCACATTTCCACACTGTCCCACTCATTTCCTCTTGTTTTTCTTCCCTCATATTTCTCACAATTTTCCCCTCACATATCCTGCTCTTTGGTTTCTTTCTCATGTTTCTTTCCTTTTCTCAGTCATGTTTCTCAAAGTTTTCTCCTCATGTCTCTCACTTCCCCCCTCATGTTTCCCACTCTTTTCCCCTCACATTTCTCACACTTTTCCCTTCACATTTATCATTCTTTCCTCTCACGTTCCTTACAGTTTCTCTCTCACATTTTGTGTCCTTTTTTCACTCATTGTTTCTGCCTTCTTCTGCCCTCAGGTTTCTCACTCTTTCCCGCTCAGGATTCTCACAATGTCCCCATTGCATTTTCTGCCTCTTTCTCTCTCTTTGCCAATAAAGTTTCTCATTCTCTTCCCCTCACATTTCCCTCAATTCTCCCCGCTATGATTCTCATGCTTTTCCATTCACGTTTCACAGAATTTTCCCATCCTATTTCCTGCCCTTTTCTCCTCTAACCTTCCTCTCCTATTTTCATTCACATTTCTCACCATTTCCCCCTCAGTTTTATCACCCTTTTCCACTCAGGTTTCCTACCCTTTTCTTCCCTCACACTTCTCTCCTACTCCCACTCACATTTCTCACACTTGCCACCTCAAGTTTTCTGTCTTTTCCCCCCTCACATTTCTTCACCCACTGGTTCCTGTCCATGACTGTTTCTCTTTAATAGTTGATGGGCTTGTCTTCTTTTATTCCTTCAATCCCCTACTCAAAACAATGGGTGCCAGAGCAGTGGTCCAAGAAGCCCCTGCCTCTGCTACTGAACACAAAGTCTGTGCTGAACTTTGAGAACCTCATTAAGAAAAACCTAAACCACAATGGACTTCGTGCTGCAGTTTTGGTTTATATTTCAATTTTACAGAGTCTTCATAGTGCTCTAAATTAATAGGTTATCCTGGGGGATACACATTGCAGGTGAGTATCCGCTGCACAGTCCGCGTCAAGTAGATCCCATCTCCGTCTTCATCAACACACAGTCACTATGGCTCCAGCATGGACGAAACAGGCTGTGATGGCTCTTTGTACCAATTGAAGTCCATCTGCACAGGAAATGCTTTTGACTCTTTTTTGGGTAGGGGAAAAGAAAAAAAAAGAGTTTTCTTTTAAAACATTTATACCTCTGAGTTTTGCCCTATTTTCACCTATTTGAATTGCCTTGACATCAAAATTCTGCCAGCTGACGTTACAAACTGGCTGGTGGACGTGTGTGTGTACAGACCAAAGGGTCCACACTGTGTCTGTCCCTGGCTGTCTGTTCATGTCCATTTAAGCAGAGGGCTGAAATGGGGATTCTGCCCACCCCACGCTGCTCCGGGGCTGGGGCTGGGCCAGCAGGGGCTGCAGAGCTCACTGGGAGGGACAGCCTCAGCCCCGGCCAACATCCTGTGTGTGGTGCCTCAGCCCCGGCCACCATCTTGTGTGTGGGGCCTCAGCCCCGGCAACCATCATGTGTCTCCACCAAGTTCAGCTCTGAAGGGAATGGGTTGCTGTTTTGCCGGCAGGCAAGCACTGAAGACAACAACATCAGCTTATGGAATATGTGTCATTCACTGAAGTGCAAAGCAGCAAAGAAATGCAAAAGGATAAGATAAGCAATGCACTGGATTATGACTACAAAACATTGCCTGTAGGGATCAAGAAGGATATATCACCAGCTACTCTAATACTTGACCATCATCCTGACTCACACATCCCCTGGGGTGTCCCTGGCACTGCAAAGGGTTGGAGATGCACTCCTACTAACTGGGAATTCCTATGCAGTTTGCCCACCTGCAGGTGAAGCTGCCAACATTGCTGGGAGAGGGCCCAGATTTTATACTATTGAATAAACAAGCCAATGTGACTGTGAGTATGGGGACATCTGGTTTCATCCTCCTCTTGGCTAGGGCTCAGGAAGGAATTGAGGGAGTTTACTTTGACCATATCACTTCAAGCAAAACCAGGTAGAGATATCTGATTTTGTGGCCTTGCCTGTCTTCTAAGTGTAGAAAGGTAAGCGCTTGTTTCACTAATAAGAGGATTCATATATATGCTGGTATGATCACGCATATTTTGTTAATAAGTGAATGCAAATATAATGTTTGGTTGGAAGGTTCATCTGGAGGTCAACTTTGGCTTAGGGCTTGTTGTTCAGGCCTTAGGACTTCACTGGAATTTTCCTTATGCAGGCAGTGATCCTGTCCCCTTTAGCTGCAATGGAATCCTCAGCTGTTCCCACAGGGATTGCTCAAGCTCTGGTTGTGCTGAGCTCCTTGTGACTGGAGCCATCAGTCTCTTGGATGAGCAGATTCTCTGTCACAGTGTCCAAAATTTTTCCCGGGATCCACCAAGGTAAGAGGGAAGTTCTCTGCAGCTCTGCCATGGAAATTGTCCTGCTGGGTGGCCTTTGCTGTGAGTCTCAAACACAGCAGCTCTCTGGCCATGTGGTGCTGCTGGCAGAGCTGGCTGCTGCCACTCAAGGCTCAGGGAGGCACCTGAGCTGCCTTGCTGCGCTGCCAAAACCATCTCAGTGCTCAGTGGCACCTCCTGACCCTCGTCTCAGTGAGAGTCCTGCTGGCAGGGTCAGAGCAGCGGCTCGTCGGGATCAGTGCTGCCCGTGCTGTGCACTCGCCCTGGCCCTGGCAGTCCTGGCTCTGCTGCCATGCACACACAGGGAATGGGAACTGCTGCCTGATGTTTCTTGCTGCTGCTGGAGACACCTTGATGGATGAGCTAGTGGGAGTATGGGCCATATTGGCCTGTGATGGAAAGGTCATGAAGGCAGAGGTGCAGATAGTCCTGTCAGTCCTATTTCTGCATGACTCTGGAAATCAAGGAATCTCTCTTGATCCTGTGAGACACTGAGTTTGCAAAGTAATGGTTTCTTTGTTATTGTTGTTGTTGTTGTTTTCTCTTTGGAAAGCATTCATGTTTAAGCCAGATGAGCCTCTCTCCAAACTGGCATCTCTGATCATTGCAGTGAATCAAGGGAGAGAGCTCAGGAGATGGTGACAACCATTTCAGGATGACTCTCTCCAGTTCAAGCTCTGAGTGGGACTCAGAATAAAAACTGTACCAAACCTCAACTCCATGGGAATGTTCCCTTCCTTGTTATCCTGTGAATAAGCTCTACAGTAACTTTCTGAAATGTACAATTTTTTTTAAGTTGGAAAGTGCTGTTTATGGTGATTTTGGTATGGTTAGGAATTGGAAAAGGGTCTCCTTCTGATGCCAAAATTATTTTTGCTTTTTCATTTCCTTCATATATATTCATAGATGTGTAGACTACTGTTGTATAGTTACATAGTTCCGAGGTAACTTCAGTACTTTTCATCCCCTGATAGGCAGAAAGACAAAACACATTCCAAAGGCTTCTATCCTGTCTTACCTCCTCTGGGAACCAAGGTAAAAACATGTTCTCAACACACTTTCTCATAAGCTAGTTATAGCCTGCACAGCTAGTACAGCTAGTAGCAGGAAAGAGGGGCTCCAGAAGAGGTGGAATGAAAAGGTGGATATTTCCTAATTACTGTGCTTCTAATTGGGAATTCTTGCCATTTATGCTAATTTTCCAAACTTATAAAACCACACTCACCCTATGTGGGGTGGTCATTTTTCCAAATCTGCCCCTGGAGGCCTCCAGTTAAAGACCAGATTTGATATTACCTCCTATACTAATATTGTCTCGAAAGTGGGTCGGGTTTTTTTTCTCAATCATTAGGACATCACTTCCTCCACACTGCAGTGCCTTTGGATTATGGCCCATTGCCCAATTTTTGCACAACCATGGTACTTGTACATGAGGCAGTGTGGTTAGCTAGAAAACCGCTCGGAAGATCACACGGTGTACGAGGAGTTAGGGCCCCTCCCTCTCCACAGCGTTAGCCGATCATAGTCGGCATGGTAAGGTGACGTAAGCACCTGTCGGGTACTTAAGCCGGTGCCCGTCAATCAATAAACGCACTTTGCCATCCACCATATTGGTGTAGTGTGCAATTTGTCGTGGCCAGTTTGTAGTTTCGCCGCGGTCTCCCTCCGGACCAGGTCGCCCTTGCTTTGCGTCACCAACGCGAAGCAACATAGTGGTGCCGAAACCCCAGGGTAACACACGGGCGCCGAACCCCGTCCGCTCCCCGGCACACGGGTTCGAGCGGCGGGCGACGGGATTCGCGCTGGAGGAGGCGAGACGGTCGGAGCAGCAGGTCTGACTCCGGCGGGGAGGACGCTCCCGTACCGCCAGCATGGATTCGCTGTGCAAGGTAATTCTTGAGGTTTATAGACAGTGGGGGATCGAGTGCAAGCAAAAAGATTTTGAATGCGCAATCATGCAGTTATTGAAGTTAAAAGCGATTGATCGTCCCGTCGACATCCTGCACCCAGGCTGTTGGGACGAGTGTACTAAGGCACTTGCAAATGATGTTATTACTTCAGGCTCCAGCAAGTGTCTCAAGAGTTGGGGGAGGGTCACCCAGGCGCTCGAAAAGGCTCTTATAGAGCAAGAAACGTGGAAGGCAGCCCGTAGTTGTTTGAAAATTATACCCAAATTGGGTGTGGGAGCTGCTACACAGACCGCGTTCGGGGATTGCGTCGTAGACCCGTGTCCGTCGGTCGAAACTAACCTCCGCCCGCGACCCCAGTCCCCTAATCTAACAACCGAACACGAAGCACAGCTAGATAGTGACGGAGCCTGTGGGTTTCAGGGCAACTTCGATTGCGCGAAACCTAATAAAGTTTGGGAACGGCTGCCACCCTATGCACCACAAAATGGCGCCGGCCGAGAGGGAGAGGGGTGGGACGCACAGCGCTTTCCCGCCACGGACACGCGGGGTTGCGAGCGCGGGGAGGAGACCGCGGTTGGCAAGGGGGAGGAACCACCAATGTCCAATCAGGGAGCGCGCCCCAAAACACGCCCACAACGGCGATAGGCTGCCCTGAGGGGGGGCGGAGAAGGGAAAGGGAGGAACCCACCCGCGAGGCTGTTAGGGGGCGGAGTCCAGTTAAAAGTTGCCACTGCCCGGAAAAACGCTGTCAGTCGACTTCCCCCGAGTCGGACAGTGAACAAGGGTGGATCTGGCGGCTGCCGTGGGATGAGTGGTGGGGGAAACAAAAGAGCAAAAAGCGGTATCCATCCTTCGAATCCGGTTCCGATTCTGACAGCAGCGGCACGTCGGCTGCACACACCAAAATTACTAACCCGCTTGTCCCATGCACAAATAAAAAGGGCCTTGTCGCCCAATTTAGCTACTCAAAAATAAGCAGTCCAGAGCAATGTAAATGGGACACCCTCCGTAAGGGAATTACCCTGGAAATGGTCTCTGGTCAAGGGATCTGTATAGGCAGCCAACAACTCATAAACCAAAACAGACACCTTTGTAACACATCAATCACCCTCAACAAGCAGTACCAATGGGCCATTCCTGCAGTTCCAGGCACGTGGGCTTGTCACGCCACAGGTATCACCCTGTGTGTCTCCATTAAGCACTTTGATGAAATTAACGACTTTTGTATCCAAGTTGTTGTCGTTCCCAGGATTCTATATCATCCTGACGATGAGGTGCTTCTTCACTTCGATGACAGACCCTATCGGCAGAGACGGGAACTGGTAACTGCAGTTAGCCTCGCAATGCTCCTAAGCTTGGGAGCAACGGGTACGGCTACCGGAGTGTCCGCATTGGTATCGCAAAAACAAAACCTGCTACAGCTACAAAAGACTATAGATGAGGACTTACTTGAGATCCAAAAGAACATTTTAAGGTTGGAAGAATCCCTCTTTTCCCTATCCGAAATGGTCCTGCAAAATAGGCGGGGTTTAGACCTTCTCCTAATGCAGCAAGGAGGCTTGTGCGTTGCCCTTAATGAGGAATGTTGCAGTTACGTAAACCACTCCGGGATTATCAGAAAGTCCATGGCAGAGCTGAAAAGCAGGCTTCAGCGACGCAGCCAGGAGCTTCAGCAACAGAGTTGGTTCAATTCTTTCCTCACCCAGCACCCCTGGATCACCGCCCTTATTTCCACCATTATGGGACCTGTTGTAGTTGTGTTCGCACTTCTGTTCGGTCCCTGTTTGCTCAACAAGATAGCCCAGTTTGTTAAAAACCGTCTTAGTAAAATAGATGTTTTGCTGTTAGAACAAAGACAGTTATCCTAAGCAAGTTCAGTCACTCGTTCAGTTTATTAGTTCACAAGTTATAAAAACAAGGTGTGGTTGCACCTAAATGTTTAAAATAGTTCAGGCCTTGTTACTAACACGTTCTACAAGTTAATACTAACACAAGTTTAATACAGTTGTAAAGTTTAATTGTTCATGGAGAGGGGGGAAATGTGGTTAGCTAGAAAACCGCTCGGAAGATCACGCGGTGTACGAGGAGTTAGGGCCCCTCCCTCTCCACAGCGTTAGCCGATCACAGTCGGCATGGTAAGGTGACGTAAGCACCTGTCGGGTACTTAAGCCGGTGCCCGTCAATCAATAAACGCACTTTGCCATCCACCATATTGGTGTAGTGTGCAATTTGTCGTGGCCAGTTTGTAGTTTCGCCGCGGTCTCCCTCCGGACCAGGTCGCCCTTGCTTTGCGTCACCAACGCGAAGCAACAAGGCAGAAAGTGCAATTGCATTTCCAAATGCCAAAAGCTGATGGGGAGTGGAGAAGCCAGAGCATCCTGTGCAGATGCAGGCCTGCAGCTGTGACTCGAGAGCGTTTTGATTCCTGCCCAGTGCAGCAGGGGCGTCTCCTGTGTGACAGCTGCTCCTTCCCTGGTGCCCATGGATAGTAGATACAGCGTTCTGCAAGGGGAATGGGACGGGGGGTGGGGGAATGTCTGCTGGCAATAGAATGCAGTGGAAAACGTTGGAAAAATGTTTGCTTGTAACAAATTGTGAATTCCTTAAGCTTTACCAGACAGTGTTTGGTCTTGTATTCCCCCATTGCAGTGATTATTGTGTGCAAGTGGCTGTCTTTGCCTTGAGAATAAAGAGAGTGGTCATGTTAAGAAGGTAGCTGGAATGCATTCAAGGGGATGAAAGTAGTTTTAGGAGGTTCTTGACCACCAAAGGAGAATTTGAGGAATGGGATGTTCCCCAAACCACTGTGTCAGGGACCAGAGTCGTGGCTGAGGCCCTGCCATATTTGATCCATATTTGAGTGGGTCTTACAAGGCAATGAAGAAAACTGTGTTGTGTAACAGGTGGGAACTTGACCCTTGAAAGGGAAGCAATGTATTGGTGAATGGGTGGGCAGTCCTTTGGAAAAGGAACAATGCATGATGGAGCCATTGCTGGCATGGAGTCAGTATCATGAGCCATTGTGGCCTCCTCTCAAGCGATGGCCATGTGTGAGCTGAGCTGTAACTGGGAAAATTCCAGTCCTGACTAGGAGACAGAAGGCCTGGTTTAGGGGTGGAGGGATGAGAAGGACAAGATGCACTGGTTTGATCCAGGGGATGTCCTGAAAATGCACTGTCTACCTGCCCCTCCTGCTGAGTACCACACTCCAACTCCTTCTCCTGCTAAGTGGATTTTGGGGAATCTAGGGCCTGGTATGTATTATTTGCTACTGCAACTAATAGAATAAGTTAGTTTTGCAACCTCTGTTGTATTTTAGGGTTTTTTTGTGCGTGTGTCTCCTCCTGAACATGTGACAAAAATCATCAGAGACCCTCAGGACATCCATACTCTCATGATAATAAATTTTGAGAAGTGATTTAAATGTGTCAAATAATTTGAGGAATTGTGTAACCTGTTAGCTTCAGCAAAGTAATGAATATACCTTAGTTCCAATACATAGAAAATAGTAGGTGAGATTGCTGGATTTGCATGTGTTAGGGAAGTGCTTCCCCATGCAACCAGTGCTGAAATAAAGTAATGCCTCCTTTACAACCCTGAGAGGGCACTGGCAATTGGACCCTGCTTGGTAACATTTATTTTGGCCATTTCTATTGAACAGTTACTAAAACCTTTCCCAGCCGTTTCCCTCTGGTTTACCCCTCTGGCAGCCCAAGCTCTGTGCTGCAGGTGGCCTGGGTGTGTGCAGAGCAATGCAGCCCCACAAACCCCTCGGTTTTCCCACACGTGGTCATAACCTGTCCCAGGTGTGCCCAGCTGTGGCAGCACAAAGAGCCGCAGCGCAGTGGGCGCCGTGCCCTGCCCAGCCGGGGCTCTGTGCACGGAGCAGCAGCAGCGCCAGCACCTTTCAACCCGCTCCTGCCTTGGCTTCACCTGGCAGACAGAAGCCTCTGGGAATCAGCACCGCCAGTCACGTTCCCAGCTTGGAGCAGCTCCTGCTGGAGGGCAGATCCTGCCAGTTCTAATTCCAGAGAGGATGAGTTGGCTTGGCATAGCCTGTTTTTTGTAGTGGGCTGGGGACCATAGGGGTAGCTTCTGTGCGAAGCTGTTAGAAGCTTCCACCCTGTGTAAGAGAGCCAATCTTGGATGTCTCTGATGATGGGCATGCTGCTGGCCTGATTAGAGAGGTTGGCAATGCCTCTGTGATGACATATTTAAGAAGAAAATCAAAACAGCACATGCCCAGTTATTTTCGGAAAGTGGTGAAGGGCTGCTGCCAGGGGCTGTTCCTGCTGTGCTGGCAGCAATGTGCAGCAGCCAGCGCCATCTGGGTGCAGCCCAGGCCAGCCTCGCCTGCCTGGCCGCCCCTGGCCAGCTGTGCTGAGGGAGGAAGGCAGGGGCGGTGGCCGAGGCTCGCCCTTCCCGGAGCCCCCATGAGGAGAGGTGTCCAATAGTGCCAGCGCCGCAGTGGCCACCACCACCTGCACAGTGGCGGCAGCGCCATGGCAAGGGATTCCTCCACACGGAACCTAAATGAGATAAATTTCTGGGCACTGTGGGATCTTGCAAGGATCTTTGAATTAGTGGAACTTGTAGACGACGGTACCTACAAGCAGCACTTTCCTTCTAGTCAGAGAAGAGAAGGAAGTGAGGACAACAACATGGCAACACCAAGGTTAGTGGAAAAGGGAGGGATGAGGTGCTTCGAGAGTTGGAGCCGAGATTCCTCTACAAGTCGTGGCAAGGATCATGGCAAAAGAAAATATCCCCCTCTAATCCATGAAGTCGATGAGGGATGCAGAAATCCACTTGCAGCCAAGGAGAAAAGTACTTGTGCTAGAGCAGGTGGATATTAGAGACAGCTGTGATCTAGTGGGAGACCTGAAAAGAGAGAGAGTGCTGCTGCTTTCAGATATGGAGAGAGATCCCTTGCTTCAAAACTAGGTCAGCCTCTTCTAAAAAGGCTACACTCTATGGATGACGCCACAATGGTTTTGGGATGACTGCCCATGGGAGTGACCCCATGGCACAGCAGAAGAAAGACTACTCTCCTGAGCAAATGAAAAATATCTCGAGATCTCACTGACCAAGACGCCCATAGCCTGTCTTCCTGTGCTGTTGGTGGAAAGGAGGGAGGTGCTAGGGGAAAAGAAGGTGTCTTAAAGGCCTATTTTCATTTCTCATTCTTCTCCTCTCACTCTGTTAATAATAGGTTTGTTTTATCCCTTAAATTATAACCTATTTTGCCCTAGAATATTTTCTTCCAGTCCTTATCTCAACTCATGAGCCCTTCCTTAGGTTTTTTCCCCCCTCCCCTCTCTGCTCAACTCTAGAAAAAGAAGGTAAGGAAACGACTTTCATGGCTACCAGGAGTTTGGGAAGTGTCAAACATTGACAGAAGAACAAAGGCAGAGACAGAGATGTACATACAGGGGAGCCCTGGGCATGTCCAATAAATGTGCAAATATGTGGAGACATTTGTTCGCAATTATTTCAGCTCTTATGCCAAAAGTGCCTCCTGTCCTAGTTCCGTCCAATGCTTTGGGCCATTTTCTTGGTGTGGTTTCCTTTGCTTTGGTCCCATCTGAGTGCTCAGTCCAGGTACAGGCTGTAGGTGCTTGGGGCACTCTTGGAATTACTCTTGGATCCCTTGAATGACAGGGTTTGTCCCACCAGGGAATTTGTGCTGCTTTGGGGCAGGAAATCTTCCCAGGCTATTTTGTGTTTGCTGTAGGGAAGGCTGGGCTGCTTTGCATAAATTCAGGGACCAATGCAGAACGTTTGCTTTGTGATGTCAGGGCAGGGTTGCCACGTTGCTGTGCTGACATCAGAAGCTGCCTTGGTGCACAAAGGGCCTCAGGGCCAGAGCCACCCTTGGGCGTGCTCAGCGCAGCAGCATCCCACGGTTTGTCAGTGGGCAACTGCGCGAAAACAAGAGCCTTGTTTTCTTTTGCATTCCAAACTTGCAAAACAATGCAACAATGATTGAGAATATCGTTGCTGCAGTTTGCACTCTTTATGGCATTGGTTATTCAGGATATTATCTGACTAACTTGGCATGTAAGTAGAGATTTTCCTTGGGTGTAACCTAACCTGGCTTTTGTTTGTCTTCCTGCTCTTTCCTAGTGCTGGGTTGATTTTGAAACAGAAAGAGCATTAGGATGCCACTGGTTTGGTAAAGCTCCTGTCAACAGGTTCCACCAAAATGGGGTGTCTGTAGCCAGGGGGCTGTGGGCAGCATTTCCAAGGGAAGCTGCAGGGGTTGCATTCCCTCCACGGGAGAGTCTGTGGCAGCAGAGTCTGACATTTCCTCAGTTTGCTGGACCAAGCAGGACAACTGAAAATGCAAACTAGAGACCTTCTCAGAAGGCCTAAAATTTCTGCAGTTCTTACAAGAATTCAGAGAAGGCTTCTTTTTTCTAAATTTTGTCATGAAAGGATTTGACTGTCTAATTTGACCTTTTACTAAGTGCTAAAATAGTGATTCCCTTTACAATGAAGTGCAAACTGCAATGCAGTGAGTGTTTGCTCCTGAACCCTGGAGGTGCTGCTGTGCAGTTTCACTGCCAATTGAACTTCCACAGCTCAGAGGAATGTTGGAGAAGCTTTTCTGGGCAACTCTTTTCAGCAAGTTAATGAGAATTAGTTCATGCAACTAGTTGAAAAAAACAGTACCTGAATGTAAGGATAAAAAAAGCTGCTTTATGTGTAGGGCAGAAAAAAAAAATGAGCGTTAAAGACCTATTTGCATTATAGTGATCAAGTTTGTATTAATTTGCTGGCAAAACAGGCCAAAGCATAGTCACAGCCAAAAACATCATCCTGTTCTCTTGCTGCCAGTGTGAAAGAGCTGTGTCTCCTGGCGCCTGGTGTGAAAGAGAAAATGCTCTCTGTTTGGGTTGACTTGTTCTGTGGGATTCATCAGCCCAGGCAATAGTCTCAAAGAATCTGTTGATTTTCTTTGCCCACTACAGGTCACCTGAGCCGTGTACTCAGAGGTGCCAAATCTGAGGTGAGTGAGAAAGGAACATTTGATGTTCCAGGTGTTGAAGAAAGGAGGAGGAAGCAGTGAGCTTGGCCTGTAGCAGTAGAGTGTGGAGGGCCAGCTGGGCAGGCTAAAAGAAAATCCATTTCCATGCTTGCAGCAGCAATAGCAAAGGCATCCCTGGCTATTTCCTAATTTTCCATTTCAAAGCTCAGTTTTCAGAGAGAATGTTGCTTGCTGATAGTAGCCAGGGTGGAATACTGAACTCATAGCCATATGCAGTTATGTTGAATCAGCCCATTTTAATTTTGTTGGAGTGTCTTAGAATCCCATTGCTATCGCAGTTTATGATTTCACTTTAGTAGAGCAGGTTGTAGAGTTGCCTAAAAATAAGGTTATAAATGATAGGTAATGGCCTGTCCCTCGTGCTTCTCTTGGTCCACACAACTCTGAACCAACAGCAGACTCTCCTCTGGCTTGCACTGCTCCTGGAGAAGAGGCCAAAGATGAGACCAACGACTAACAAAATGACCACAAGCCTCTTGCTGTGGTCACAGCACAGCCTGAATATGCCAAGCCAGGAAGTGCCAGTTCTGGCTGGTGCTGTCTTTAGTGCAAGACAGAGCTGCAAGTTCCTGAGCAGCCAGCACTTGCTACTGGTGGCTGAGGATGCTGAGTGCTGAGTCTGCCAGGACCAAGCGATTCCCCGTGCCAGTGAGATCTGGAAAATGAGCTTGGATCTGTCATGATTTGGCCCCAGCTTGCTGAGATTCTGATAGGGGCCAGCCTGAAGCGTGAAGGCTCCCCAGCCCCAGAGGAGGGAGCATGTCAGAGGCATTGAGCTCAACCTTGTTGGATACGTAGGGGACACTGTGGTCTGGAGAGAACTGTCCCACTCCACAGACCGGCCAAGGAGCTACAGGCACAAAAAATGGTTGATCTGACCATACGGGCTCTTTGGAGTGGTTTGTCCCCACGAACTTTTTGGGCGTGCTTGCCTGGTCATATTTCAGAGACACATTGTGGGGTTGCAGCTTGAAGACAGAGATTTGGTGCTTTTATTGCCAGGTTGTTTTTTTACCTCTTCATGAAAGAGTGATCAGCAGCAGAGTGCAGTCTGAGTCCGCCTGTGTTTTGATAAGCTGCAAAGAGATGATTGTGTTGTGCATGAATCCATGTGGGCCTACTCATGTCCCACGTGGCAAAAGACAAAAACTGCACAGTTCTGGATCTACTTCTGAGGCAAAACCCAGAGGTTACATGTGTCTGTTGGTGCTTTGTATTGTGTGGTCTTCCTGGATAATTCCATTTGAAAATACTATTTGGAGATGACATTCCCCCTGGAGAGAGAGAAAAACTGAAAGACTTGGAGTGCTGTCTTGTGTTGCTAAGAACAGCAAAGACACATTGAAATTCCAGATGCTGTATTTTAAATCAAATGTCCAACTTTGTGTTTGGGGAGATTCCTGGGACAAAAGGAGCCAGGGGTGCCAACCAACAGCAGCTGAACATGAGGCAGCGTGTGCCCAGGGGGCCAAGAAGGCCAAGGGCATCCTGGCCTGTGTCAGCAATAGTGGGGAAGCAGGAGCAGGGCAGTGAGCTGTGCCCTGTGCTGGCACCGCTGCGGCCACAGCTCGAGTGCTGTGTCCAGTTCTGGCCCCTCTGGAGCAGAAAGACACTGAGGGGCTGGAGCGTGTCCAGAGAAGGGCAAGGGAGCTGGGGAGGGTGGGAGCACAAGCCCAAGGAGGAGGTGCTGAGGGAGCTTTAGCCTGGGGAAAGGGAGGCTCATGAGGGACATTCCAGGCACACTTCCAGAAATGCCTGCCTGACAGTGCTCCCCACAAGGGCCGTTCCTGTGCCAAGCATCCCCTCACTGCATCCAGATGCTTTAGGCACTGGAGTAGGTGACTCTTTGATCATTTGGTGTGTTGTGTTGTTGGGCTGCTAGGAGGAGAAGACTTGTTTATTTTCTTCCTCTGGCAAGCAAACGTGCTTTTGCTCAACATTTTCCTGCACGACAAGACGCAGTTTGGGGCAGGGACGTTGGTGCAGAAGGAGCTGTTCTGATGCCAGGCCTGCCAGCAGGACCTTGCACATCACTTCCATTTTAACAGCACCCTTACCTTTTGGCAGCCTCAGGGATCAGCAAATAATGCAATCAGGATTGTATTTGGGAATTGGGCAGGAAATCAACACCCTTGAATTGCAGCTGGTCCTCAGAGATCAGAGGAGCTGGGAAGGGCTGGGCTTCATTTCTGGTTACACTTTATCACGGTCAATGTGAGTGTGACCAAGAGAAGAGCTTGCCTGAGCACAGATGCACAAAGAGTGCAGTTCCCAGTTCTGTGCTCTGGGTCTGATCTCTTTCCACAAGGACCTACGTGCTCCAGATTCCCCAAGAGTGTGGTTTATTGAGGGAACAGGTGAGCAAGTTCAGGATTGCTGCTGACTGGGGCACTGGCTGCTGAGTGTTGATGTGTGTCATAACAGAAAGCATTGTAACAGAAATTATTTAAGTGAGATCTAACTATCTATCTATCTATCTGTCTGTCTGTCTGTCTGTCTATCTATCTAATTATGTAACATTTATAAATTGATTCTTCTTGGCTCTGGTCAGAGGCAGGTGGAGGTGCAAAGCTCACCTAAAGGCATCCCTTCAGGAGAAGAGACATGTTTTATCAATTTATCCCAAGCAGGCAGAGATATTCCCCTCCAGAAATGGTTGTTTTCTCCCCTCAGAGTTCATTTCTTCCTCCACCCTCTTCTGACTTGAACTCCCCAGTTTATTCTTTAAATTTCTCCCAGTCCTAGTGATGTGGAACAATTCCATGCTTTAGGTGATGTTTGGTGACTCTGGTCATACATGCATTACATGGCACATGATTTTCTTCCCTGGTGTCCCTAGGGGTGTGTAAGTTCATTTGCTGATGGGGCCTTATGAGGATCTCTGTTACTGCTGGTCTGAATTCTCAGTTGACAACGGAGGAAGAATAAACTCCTGGGTCTTCCTCTATATACTGAGGTGGATGTAGAGGCTCTCTGACCTCCATCAGAGGATCTTTACATGCATCCTTATCTCCTGAATGAGCAGGATTTCTAACAAGAGTGTAGATTTCAGAAAGGCAGGAATGGTGGTGTAGGCCTGAAGAGAACATGAACTCCAGAAGTGTCTCTCACAGGAAGTGAGCCCACACTGGAAGCCACCTGCAGAGCCAGGATGGAGCTGTGGGACAGGGCTGGGGGTCAGTCACAATGGAAAGACAAAGGGGGCACAGCAGAAGTGGAGGGAGGCCCCCAGCAGAGCCTTGAGAAATGCCACCCCTTCCCTGTCAGCTGCCTGAGAGGCTGTTGGAGCTTCAGTCCCAGATGGACCCTGATTGTACTGCCAGTGTCACTTTGGAATCTGTGCCTCCCCATGGGCAGAGAATGACCCAGGAGAGCAGCAGCACAGTGCTTTGGGAACGTGTGAGCCCATCACTCTTAGAGACTTGGCCCACAAATGCTGTCTGGGAAGGTGAAGCCCATCTTCTCTTGCTTTCTGTGCAGGCCCTTCTGGAGAGAGACCATAAACAGATTGCTTTAGCAGAAGTGCTGTGCCAGACTCAGGGAGAGCTGTTCCCAGCCCGAGAGCAGGAGGAGCAGCTGAGGCAGCGAGTGGAGGAGCAGCAGGAGAATGGCCAGGTAAGCCAGGCTCACCAGGTGACAGAGTGAGGGGCAGGAACAGGGGCATAAAACAGAGCTCTTGGGAGCCCAGTAGTTGTTTCTTAGCAATTTATGGGAAGAATTCTATAGGCAAGAAGGACCGAAAGAAAAGAAATATAACCCCCTGCATCAGGGGAGAAGGTTTTTCTGGGCAACTTCCTTTCCTTAGTGCTGAACTTTCCCCCTCAAATTTTTCTATCTTAAAAAACCACAGTGAAATAAAATGCAAGTTTGTAATACACAAACAGCTTGTTCTAAATGTAGAAGTTATGACAAAATTCACTTTCCTCCCTTCACTGAGCACTTCTTCTGGATGCCAAGCAAAGACTAACGGAACACAAGAAATTGGCAATTATGGACTTAACCCTCTACTGAGTAATTCGAGGTCACACACTTGGTGGCCATAAAACATTTGGCTTTGTGTCTGCTACTTTAACCTCGGGAACACCATAAAAAGGAAAAGAAAGGGCAGGAAGTCATAATCTGTGGTCAGAAACTCTAATGCTATTTTTTAAAGCATATTTTAAATTCAATAGTCATCTTAAGTTTTCTCTCGGATTCGTAAATTGTGTCCTAGTATAGGACTATTTGAAGGTCCAACAAAGCTGTATATATTAACTATTTAGGAGAATGGACTGTTTTCAACTAAAGCTCTAGTAGCAGATAGTTCCATAACTGTTGTTAATCTAGAGCAGCATAGAGCAAATGAAGTGTTTTCATACCTTGTCAGTTTCCCTTCCTACATCTTTAATTCCTAGCAACACGGGAAACTATTTTAGTTTCTGCATTCACCAAAACTGTTGTTAATGTAATTTTCAGGTACCTTTTCAAAGTCGCTTTCCTTTGATGTTCATGGAAAGTGACAGAACCTAAACTGTGTGTTTCACCTGCAGCAAACTCTGCTGATAGAAAATTTCCTTTGTGCCACCACCATCTTCACACTGGCTTCTTTCAAACCTTGGAAGTGGATGCCATGCAGCAAGTGCTTTGTTTTTACAGTGCATATATGCCATATCCTTGGCCTTTCTCTTTTCAGACCAGAGCAAGGTTGTTGTTGTTTTTTTGGTTTTTGTTTTTTTTTTTGGTAGCATTCTCTCCTAGCACTGTGCATTAGAAATTTATTTGCAATGAAAATTCAGTCATGCTTTATTCATGGATGCTAGGTCCAGCAATCAATGCAAGTCCACTCAATGGGCTCAAAGAAACCCAGTTCACCCCAACTGGGGTGTCTGAAAGAGAATTACTATTAATGCTGAGTTTGTTTTTTGCCTTTAGGTCAGACACCAGGCTGTGGCATCAGGGGCTGCAGCAGCCACGCTGCTCCCCAGCCTGCAGCTGGAGATCCTTTCAGAGGAAGCAATGAGGGGCAGGCCAGAGGCTGCAACATTCCAGGTCAGAGTCTAAAACCAATCCTGTTTAGTTGGTTTTTTTATTTGTTTTTTTATCTGAGGTACAACAGGCAGATAGACTGCTCTGAGCTTGTGGAGAGCAAAAACTTCAAAACTATTACAGTCAACAGCTGAAAGACAATTTCCATGTGTATTCTTGCACATGGTATTTCAGAGATGATAGCAACTTTTAATTTTGCAGTTACAGAGTTAAGTAACAGATGGGAATACTAACGTGGAGAAAAGTATATATTCCTGAAAATTAATATCCCTCTGTCATAATTTTCTTCCCAATAATATGTATAACACTAATTTAAAAAAAAAAAAAGAACAAATCACAAACAGAACCAAAACCAATAAGAGCCCCACAAACAAAACCAACCAAACAAAAAAGACAAGATTTTCATGCTCCTTCTTGATCAGTATCAGATTTTTTCAACACTCAGTTCTAGAATTAACTGTGGGTTTTTGAGCATTCTTCATTAAAAGAAACTTCTATTTAGAATCTTTAAATATAGAAGCTATTTTGCTTATGTAGGTTTAAAAGCTTGCACCTTTCAAAATACTCATTTTGTTACGACAAAAGAGTGAATGGAAAAAAAGACAAATTGGTGCTAAGACAGACATTTTTTTCCCAACGAGAGAACAAAAGGCAGAGTGAGTGCATATTTCATTGTGCCTCTCTGTCTGAATTAGAGACAGAGCAGGTAATCAAGTAAAGTGCAAGGAACTTAGACAAGGTAAGTATTGCATGCAGTGTGTACATTTCTGTAGTAAATCCTCCCAACTTATTGTAGATTTTCTGTTCTAAAGCAGTATATAATTGCAGAATCAGGGTCACAAAATCAAACATTCAAAAAAGGCAGATTCTAATCAGGAAATTTCTCACAGTTTCCCTCTTGCATGCATACATGCATTTCAATATGATAAAGATATAAATTATGTGCATTACTGTGTTGTCACACAAAATATGGAAAGACGTCATGCCTTGAGATTCCCATTAATCTTAATTAGCACAGATGAACTTTTCTGTCCAGTGATGATCCATTTTAAAGCTGCACAAAAGGTGCCACAGGTATTATCTTTTCACAGGAGGCATTGTGGCAACCAGCTTTTAAATCTTGCTTTTCTAATTCGGTAGGTGCTGCTTTTGGTTTGGTTTTTTTTGTCCCATCTCAACTCCCATTCTTTATGACCTTGTAATGCTTGCAGAAGCACCTGCAATCTGTTCCCTCTTTCTTTCTGGAAGAGAGTGAGAAACACAGAATGTTGCATTTCATATTTGCACAAAGTGCTTGTGGTATAACTAACATAGTCCAGTGCGTGCTGGGGAGACCCTGGTGGGGCAGAATTGTAAAGTTCTTGTTCACCTGGCAGCTTCAGGTACACTTGGCAACTGAGGACATACAGAAATAGCACCAATGGCTCACAGTCTGTGGCACTGTGAACTTCTTTTCCCCTTCCCTTTTCCACTTTTTCCCTTTCCCCATCTCTCCCCCTTTTCCTTTTCTCTCTCCCCTGCCTTCATCTCTAGTTCCTATTTGATTCCTTTCCAAGCACATTATTGAGGTTTTACTATAAAATTGGCATTTTATAGCCAGAGATCACCTAATGGATTTTAATTTTACTCTATGCCAAACTATATTAAGGGCAATCATGCAACCTGGAGTGAGGTAATCAGCTGGGAATCACTTTAGGGACACTGTCATTTAAAGCAGTGGAGCTGTTTGCAGGCACATCCTCCAGGGCTGCCTTAGTCTCTGACGGGCACATTTCTATTAAAGGCCTTAAAATCTGCAAGAATCCTTTTTTAGGACTAGAACCACAGCACCAAGAGATTTTGGAGATTCTTTCTGATGAGAAAAGATGTGATATGGGTTAATTTGCCACTGCTGTTTCCTAGACACCACAACGAAATAACCTGATTGATTTCAGCTGTGTTAATATCTATTCTGAAAAGCAGCAGTGTGAAACCAAGGAAAGGAAAAGTGCAAAAAGTCCTTGTAAATCCCTGTTTGTGGTACTAAGCTGATTTTTGTCTATACCAAGGATTTACATTCAAAACACCAATTTCATACTATCTCAAGGGAAAAATTGCAAATAAAATAACAAATAAAATGTGGTTAACTACTGTAAAGACGACCAATAATTTCAACAGTTAGTTGAGACTACTTGAGTATGTTATAGGTAATAAAATGATCAAGCCAAATTGAGAATAATCAAAAGAAAAGATTTTTATTTCGCAACCAAAATACGGTCTTAGACAGCCACAATCAAAATAGGGCAGCTTCGAGCCCGGGGTGGGCGCTGGGTGAACACACTGATCCGAACTCTATCGCTTCCAATCCCCTCTGTTCAGGAATGGCATTTTGGCCAGGTTGGTTTTATACAGTTTTCCCCTGCCTAGGGCAGAGGTTCTTCTTTCTTTTCCTTGCTTGCATATTCATGTAGTTTTCTTTCTCTGTGCTGGGCTGAACAAAAACCATTTCTGGAAGGCGATGAATGTTGATGAACGCTGATGTTGGTTTAGGGAATCCAGTATTGAGATGTATGTTCCTGACTCTGGTTATCTTGGCTGGTGATACTTATCAAGTGTTCATGGCTTGAGTGTTTCCTGGACTGCCTCAGAAAGGGCCCATCTCTGCTGGAGCCACATCTATTAACTTGATAATTTAGATCTCTTTTTTTTGTCACCAGCTGTAGTTTTACAGTCCTGTCAGGAAATCCTTTCCCCCAACTGCTGCATGTGTTCTAAAAATTTTTATTTTTATTTTTTCATACAAGCATGTTTTATTCCACATAAATTTCACACAAACACGTTTTATTTTATAACATATCTTACAATCCCTCCCCTTCTATATAAACACATTAATTTGTGCACTTTTTCTACATTTTTTTGATTCCTTTTAACAAACTAAATCTATTTCTTTGGTGTTCTTCTGGGAGAGGAAAAAAAAAAAGCCTCCCCCCCTCCCTGCTTAGTCTTCTTCAGATTTTCCACTAGTGTCCCATTCTTCTTGTGAGTTGTCCTGATAAATTCTATAAACAAACTTATGTTCTTCTATTTGTTTCTCAAATTGAGCCAGGGTTTCTGCTGTGTTGGTGTTTACTTCTCCTCCTCCTAATTTCATTATTTTGGATACCTCATTATTTAACATTCCAGATCACGTTCTGGGTCCATAGGCACAGCTGCTATTTGCATACCCTGTACTACTGAATGCATTAATCTAATAAAGCATGGTATCAAACAGGGTAGAAATATGACTCTGGCCACTGAACACAATACAAAGAACATTATCTTTTTCCACTAAGCCCCTTCAAATAACTGATCCCACCAAGACACCTGGAGGATGGAGTTCCATTTTTGGACTGGGACATGCACTACCTTCTTAATTTCTGCAGCAAGGCCCCTGATAGTTTCACCATAATCGGCAATTTCTATACAGCATTCAGATTCATTGAACTTTCCACAGACTCTCCCTTCTTTAGCTAACAAGTAATCTAATGCTATCCTGTTTTGATACACAAAAGCCTGCATTTGGGAATGTTGTTTGGCCAACAGCTCAAGGGCATCTGAAGTGTGGTTTGATAGAATTTCTACTACCTGTAGCCTGTAGCCTTACTAATCTATTCAATAGGTAAATTGGAGTCCTATATCCCCAGCTTCCATCCTGGGCCTATGTTGCAGGGCCATGATATTCTATTATCCTTTCTGCAGGCCACTCTTCTCCCCCCCAAGTTGGCTGCCACCTACAATAGGGAGTTTCTTTTTTATTTCCCTCTTCTGTCTTCTGTTTAAAGTTTCGTATGGAGGTGCTTCCAATAAACCACTTTCAGATCTAGGTAATGTAAAGAAAACATGTAAAGAATCATCCCTAAAGTGCATGACCCTTTCCATTTTCGAGGTAACTAGCTGTAAGCCTTCTTTCCACACACTTAGTATATTCCATTAGGGGCCTTCCATTTTGTTTCTGTGTTTTCTGGTTCAGCCCAATAACCACTCAGCTCTCCCAAAGATTGGAATGGATTAGCTCCAGAGCCTTTGTTCCAACAAAGTCCAATTTTATCACTCCATTCCCAGTTTGTTTTCTTTTCAAAACTCCAATATCCAGCAGGAGGTTCTGGTTGCCAGACCTTGCTTTTGTTATTTGAATTTACCACTAGGATGGATATACATGGGGTGTATCCCACTATCTCTGTATATTTTTTCCCCCCTCGATGAATACAAATTGTTCCAATTACCCTCTTATCTAAGACTCATCCCTCAGGTCTTTGGATTTTTCTTGAAATTTGGGGTTTGTCCCATTTTAGGAGTTGCTCTGGAGTTAAACTCTCACCTTTCCAGGGCCATTTTTCAGCTGACTTAAATCATCCCCAAATCCAACAATTAGACAATCCTAAATCCTGCAATTTCCTATATCAGATCTATAAATAAATTCCTGTCTGAAGCAGGAAATCCCCAAACATTGTGCTGCTTTTCTAGCTGATCATGTTGTTCACTCAGTGTTTTTAACCTTTCCTGTTCTACTCTCCTTTTTCTCGTTTCTGATTCCTGTCTTTTTAATTCTTGGGCTACTTGTTTCATTTTACTTTCTGGATCCATGCGCTCTCTGTTCCTTGAAAAAGAGAAAGTTTTATCGAATTGTATGCAAATCCTGTCATCATTTTCCTCAAGGACGTGAAGAATAACAGGTTCATTGTTGGAGGCTAATCTAGTTTCATATTTCAGATTTCTTCCCACCCAGTAAGTTTTTCCTCCCACAACACACATTCTTAACTGAGTGTAATCATAACATAGTTGGTTGACTTGAAAGTAGGCTACAAATACTGATTTCATTTTTCCCGCTATCCACACCATGTGATTACATTGGTTACACATAGGAACCGGTACCTGTTTTGTATCTCTCTTATTTATTTTATGCATGAGTGTTTCTGACTGCCCATTCTTAGATCTCACTTTCAGGTTATAACACAGTTTTTCGGTCCAATTTATGCATTGCATGTTGAGTGCCATTTAAGATACAATTCTCATTTTCCTTACCATTGGTGCAGTCTGCTGGGGCTGGGTATGCTGGAGTGTTGGTTTTTCCTTGTTCCTCTAGGATGATTTGCAAGCATTTCCCACACTCATGGCCAGGGCTCTGCCTCACAGAGCTTGGTGAATTCTTTGGGTGCAGACTAATTGTTTGGCACACGACTAGGCTCAGGCTCATTAGGATTCCCCACAGATGTGCACCTCTGCCCTTGCCTGTGCCCACTGGGTTGCCACCAGCGGTGAGGTAAGCCATCTTCTCGGCAGCAAGAATATTCATCCAGGGATCCATGCCCGACCGAGCTGCATCCTGGCTTTTCAAGGTGCTCCACCTTGATAATTTGACTGTGTCTGCTCAGCAGACACATTTATTCAACCTTCAGCACCGGACTGTTAAAATTTGAGCCCTTGAAGCTAGTTTTCCCCTAATCCCATTTTTGTGCAAGAGATACCACTCCAGAGAATCTAATTCAGTTATATCTAATTTAGTGGTGAGTCAGAAGCTGCTCGTCCTCTAAACACCTTGTGCACAGACCCCTAGGTCTGTATCTTCTTCTACAATGCGTGACCCAAACCTCGTGACAATATTCACATTTTAAATGGATAAATGGATAGCACTCACAACCAGGTACTATTCACCTTGTTTGATCCCTTTCTGCCATTTACTTGATCGGCGCAACTTTATCTTAAAGTCTCCGGGGGGGAGGTAACTTTCCACTCGGATGTCTCTTCCCTTGGTTTGATCCTTTTCACCCGAGAAGCGTGTGTCCAGCCTTTTTCCGCTGTTCCAACTGCTGTGTCTGTGGTTAAAAGGACAAGAAAAGGACCTTCCCAGTGAGGAGAGAGGGGGCCCTCTCTCCAGGTCTTTATAAGAACTCTATCTCCCGGTTGTATTTTATGTATGGCGAACCCCAAAGGAGTATTCTGTGTTACAATTCCCTGCTTTCGCAATTCTTATAGGTTTTTATTTATTGCTATCACACAGGGTTGTATTTGTCCATCTTCTATCCTAGAACGTCCTACTGGCATCCCATGATCATATGGCATTCTGTATAACATCTCAAAAGGTGATAGTGCTGTCTCATGAGGCACGGTTCTGATGTTTAGTAAAGCTAAAGGGAGGCATTTTGGCCAGGACTTCTTAGTTTCTATCATTGGCTTTGATAATTGGGCTTTTAATGTCTAGTTCATTCTCTCAACCTGTCCTGAGCTTTGGGGATTCCACGGGATATGGTATTCACACCGAATTCCTAAGGCTTCTGCTAATTGTTTCATGATCTTTGAGGTGAAATGTGTTCCTTGATCCGAATCTATATAATTGATTATTCCATATCAAGGGATAATCTCTTCTAGAAGAAATTTTTACACTATCCGGGCTGTAGCCCTAGAGCTTGGAAAAGCCTCTACCCAATGGGTTAATTTATTGACCAGTACCAACAAAAAATTTCTATCTTCCAACTTTGGGCTGTTGAGTAAAATCCACCTGGATCCTTTCAAATGGACAGTATGCTATAAGACTGTTGTGTTCTGGCCCTATTGATTGACCTTTTGGCAGACCAGGCATCCTTGCACCTCCTGTTTGGCCAATTCATAAATCCCTTTACACCCGAAAAATTTCAGAAATTGTTCTGCCAGGGCCTGGGCCCCCCAGTGAGTTTGCTGGTGTAGTCTGCTTAAAGTCTTTCTGGTATAATCTTTAGATATTAATTCCCTCCCATCTGGTAATTTCCATTTATCTTCTTCCAATCTTGCCCCCCCCCGCCATCTTTTCATATCCTTCAATTTCCTTTTGGGAAGGACATGAGGGATATCCCTGGGTCTCACCCTCCCCAACTTCTGGGGTACTTAACTTTAATAAAGCTGCATTCTTAGCTTCTTTGTCTGTCAAATTATTTCCTCAAGTCCAAAACTGTATTCCTGCTTGGTGTCCTTTCACTTGTACGATTGGATTCGCCTCTGGTTCCCTGACAGCCTCTAAAATTTGTTTTATTATTTCCCCATCAACTAGTCCTCGTCCTCGAGTATTAATCAGCCTACTCTCTTCCCAAATTTTCCCGAAGGTATGGACTACCCCAAATGCATATTTTGAATCTGTAAAGATTGTTCCCTTTTTCCTTTCAATCTCCTTAAAGCTCACAACACTGCATACAGTTCACAAGCCTGAGCTGACCGACTGCACTTAGGGGTCCTGATTCTACCACTTCTCCCGTCTTGCCACTCACAATTGCATATCCTGACTTTCTTTTTCCCTTTATAACTCTCGCTGACCCATCCACAAACCATTTTTCTCGTCCCTCTAATTCCTCTTCCTCCAAGTCCGCCCTTATTTTTGTCTGCAATTGCACCACCTCAGCACACTCATGAGTAAGTCCCTCTGAGGCTTCCCCAAACAGAAATTGAGCTGGATTTTTTGCAGTGGTTGTTCGTAATATTTCCAAAGCTACCATCAAATCTCTCCCTAGCAAGTTAGAATCTGCTTCTTCAACTAATAGTATATTCCCTAAACAAAACCTAGTTTCTGACTCTATTTCTTTAATATCTTTAACATCTTTAATAACAGGAACCTTGAAGGGTTCCCCTTTTGCCCCAATAACCACCATAGTATTTTTGCCTCTAGTACATCCTGGGGTCAACTGCTGAACAGTACTTCGCTCAACTCCTGAATCCACTAAGAATACCAATTCTTGGTTTTGGGGTCCTACCTTCAGCTTTATCATTTACTGCCTGCCATTTTTCCGTCTGTGCGTTCCACGATGGTCTCTGGCTGGGCCTTCTCTGGTCACCTTGCACTCCCTTGGGGTTTCCATGCTCCCAATCCCGTATCGCGGCTGCCTTATCAATTCTCATTCCTCGATGTTGAACAGTGACCTTAGTATAGCACTGATACCATCGTATGTATATATGCTAGTTCCTAGGAACTCATCTAATCTATCTGCTACTATGGAGACCAAAGGCAATTCCTAGCCAAAGAATGCAGCCCCTGTTCTGTTTCCTGGTTAACCCCGTGCCCTCTCCCAGACTTTTAGTCACTCCCACCCTAATTTTCTGTTGGTTCTTTGTTTTAAACCTTCCCTTGTAGTACCCCCGTGTCACCTGATAATTGGTCCCTGCTGCTTTTCCCTGCCTTGCCTATCCCATGTACTTTAGCCTGGACCCTCTGAGCCTTGGAGCCTTTGTTCTCTGAATGCTGGACAATGCTGAGCGGTGGCTGAAATAAACATCTTTATATAACCCTGCAAAGGCCTTTCCTGCCGATTTCACCCCAAGCAACACCTTAGATGCAACATTCTACCCCTAACAGATCATCCATCAGGCTGCCCATTTCTTTTTAAAAGCTCTTACATCCACAGTGTTAACTGGTATGTTTACGAATCCAGGGGTGGTTGGTACTTCTCTTAAAGGGAGGAGACTGTGCTTCTCTCCTTATCCTCACTATCGTCATTGCTCACCCTCCTTGTTTTGTGCCATGTCCTATTAGCTGGGGGAGAACTGTTTCCCCAGTGGGACGGGTTTTTCTTTTTGTCCTGCTGGCTGTGGAGGGGGTAGGGATTGGGGTATGGCTGAAGCCTGTACTTGTAAGAGCAGGGCTTCTGGAGGCTGCATAAGCAACAGGGGTGCCTGGGCTTGTGTTGGATTGATGTGGGAGACCTGCAGATACAGGCAAAGGAACCTGAGCTTGCATGGGTTGACATATGGGATTGAGGATCGGGGGGCAGGAGGTTGTCCAATGGTTTCCATGCTTCGCCCTGGGTTGCTGCATTCTTCCAAGTTTTGATTGGGCATAAACCTGTACTAGTGTATTTCCATAGTTTGATATAGTTTCTTTCCTCTTTATCTTGTGGATACCTACTATTCACGTGACTAAGTAAGGCTTGGCAAACCCATCTTTCAAATATACCAAAGATGGGCCAGACTAAATGTTTTTGTATTTCCTTATCTCTCCATACTTCTATGCAACAGTGAATCATTTTCTCCTTAGACTTCATTCTCCTGTCAGGACACTCCTCCCAATGTTCTAGCATCCACCCCAATGGGCTGTCCCTCGGGATTTCGGGTGAACTGCCCTCTTTGTGCCTTTACAGGCTTCTCCGGGTTTTTCCCTGAGTTTTACTTTTCCTCTGTCTCATTTTTTAAAAAATACAACAAGCTACTTTTTTATATCTTCTTGCCGTGATTCACTCTGGAATCTCAAGAAGGATCTTTGAGTCTGAATGATACCGCATTTGTGCCTGATTTTGTTCAAAATTACCAGTCTACTAGCCTACAGCGAACCGATCTGTGAGTTTTTCTCCCCTTTTTTGGACTTACCAGGTCCTGGGTTAAAAGGTTTACCAGTTCCCAAGCAGAATGTACCTTCCCTTTTGACCCTCCCCGTGATCGACCCTCAAAACTCCCCGGGTTTCAGGCTTGACACAGGAGAAAGAGTTTTACCACATTACGTTCGCTCTCCCCCTGACCGACTACTTCCCTCCGGGACGGTGGAGCTGCAACCTTGGGGTCCACACTCGCTCCGTGATAAGATCACGTCTCACACCTGCCCTGGACCACACCTCACTCAACCATGCCATACTTACGGTTCTTCTTCCCGCATGGATTCTTATCATGTGTTCATGCCTTGGGTGATTCCTGGACTACCTCAGAAAGGGCCCATCTCTGCTGGAGCCACATCTATTAACTTGCTAATTAGATCTCTTCTTTGTCACCAGCTGTAGTTTTGCAGTCCTGTCAGGAAATCCTTTTCCCCAACTGCTGTGTTTATTCTAAAGATTTTTATTTTTTTTTCATACAAACTTGTTTTATTCCACATAAATTTCACACAAACATGAAATATTTTATAACACATATTACAGGGTAGATATAAAATTACCAGTACTGCCAAATCATTTGTGCTCTCTTGTCCTGCTATCTTTATCATCAATCTAATCAAGATAACAAAATGGGGACATTCTTCTGCTACATACATGGAAACAGATATATTTTTCCAGTTATAGTGCAATCAGATAACTTGTTTTCAGAGGTCTATAGTTTTACAATGTTTCTTTTGTTACTGCCGAGTTAATATTTCTTGCTGTGAAGTGGAAGGATTAGTAAATTGACCTGGAAGTTGTGGAAGTGTGAACATTATCCTGAAACTGTGTGGTAATTTTTTGTGAACAGAAATTGAACCTGCACTTAGTCTTGTATTGAAATAAAATTAAAAATTGTATCAGGCGCTCAATCTTCTACTGCATTGAAAACATCTCATTAAAGCATTGTCTAATTAGGGTGTGGAGTCATTCCCTTTTCTTAATGATATTAATATTCAAGATGTTAGAAGAAATATAAAATCCAAATTTTAAAGAAATAAAAAAATCCAACTAAAAAAATAAAAATAAAAAATAAAATCGATGTTTAAGTCCTGGAACTGAAATTCTGCCAGGCTTACATACTGTATTTGATTTCTCTGCTTAGAAAAAATCTGTCCTTTGTAACAAATTTGAATGTGTGCTTTTTGGAATTTAATTGTAACGTGCCTGGCACTAATGATTCCTTTTACTTCTAATTAAAGCACATCCCTATAAGTTTTAGGGATCTCAACTCACCAGCAGCTGTCAGAGGTGAAGCATTACCAACAGGAAAAGAATCTTTGCCAGCTCACTTTGAAGCTGAAGCAGCTGTTACACCTCCTGCTGCTGCTCCTGATGGTGAGTGTGCTTTTCATGCAATTGGAGCCACTTGGATGTGGGTTCCTTGCCAGCATTACCCTTCATGCTGGACAGATTCTGTAGGAAAATGCAACAATACTTAAGTTCTAAACTAAGTCTTAACTAGCTGTCCTAGTATGGACAAACTTAGGGGAAAAAACCCCCAGAAGAGCTCCCCAGGGAATAAACCCCCAATTCTTTATCCCACTGGACTTAAGAAAAAATATTTCACTCAGGGGGGAAAAGTGGAAAAAACCTATTTATTGACACATACAAGGGAAACACTTCCCAGCACAGATCCAGATGACAAAAAAAATTTTCACCGAGAGAGAAAAAGAGACGTGGACGATTCGATCTTCACTAGAAGGACGAGATGCTTCTCTGGCCGGTGTCCAGAGGCAGGCCGCAGGGTTCCTCCGGAGCGAGCTGGTGCTGATCCTCAAGAGGTGAGGGGGGGGAAAAGGGAGAGGGAGAGAGAGAGAAAGGAAAAGAAAAAACAGCCAGCAAGCCTTAAACAACAGCGAGCTAAAACAAATAATTCAAGCAATATAAAGCCAAAAAAAATCAAGAAAAAAACAGCTAACTAACAAACTAGGCAACAAACTACTACCACAGCAGCAAGAGCCACAAGCAGCAGCAGCCAGAGCCAAGCGAGCCACTGCAAGAAGCGGAAAAAAAAAACCAAGGCCAGTCCACAGAGCCGAGCCCAGGTGGCCCCTCCCCTGGGAGCAGACAGCTTCATGGCCAAGGGGGGCAGGGTGAGGAGTCAGTCAAAACACCAACCCAGGACATTCCACCCCTTATCCCATATCGTGATCATTGACCCACAATTGGGATATACACTAATTAAACACAATATAAACACTTCCTCTGACTTGCTCAAACCTTCAACATTTACATATTCCTTCTGTCTCATCCCACAGTCAGATCTCCCTGAGGTACACAGCGGGTTGTTCCATCTTTCTGCATTATCCACCAAGTACATCCAGGTCCTTGAGCAAAGGCAATCCCCCGAATGGGTTTGCCTGTACTCGAGGCAGGATTAATCCATACTGTCTTCCCTAGCAATCCTCTGACATGGGCCGCTGGGACTTTGTCTCCATCTACTGTATTAAGGCACTCAGATTGGGCAGGACCTGCTCGGTTGGTGGAACCTCGAGTGTTGACTAACCAAGTGGCTTTTGCCAAATGCTGCTCCCAATTCTTAAAGGATCCCCCACCCAATGCCTTTAAGGTGGTCTTTAACAATCCATTGTACCTCTCCACTTTACCTGCAGCTGGTGCATGGTAAGGGATGTGGTACACCCACTCAATACCGTGTTCCCTAGCCCAGGTGTTGACAAGGTTATTCTTAAAATGAGTCCCATTGTCTGACTCGATCCTCTCAGGAGTACCATGCCTCCAAAGGACCTGTTTTTCCAGGCCCAGGATGGTGTTGCGGGCAGTGGCGTGAGATACAGGGTAAGTCTCCAACCATCCAGTGGTGGCTTCCACCATGGTCAGCACATAACGTTTGCCCTGGCGGGTCTGAGGCAGTGCGATGTAATCAATCTGCCAAACCTCCCCATACCTGTACTTGGACCACCGTCCTCCATACCAGAGGGGCTTCACCCGCTTGGCCTGCTTGATAGCAGCGCAAGTGTCACAATCATGAATAACTTGAGTAATGCTGTCCATGGTAAGATCCACCCCTCGGTCTCGTGCCCACTTATAGGTGGCATCCCTCCCCTGATGGCCTGAGGCATCATGGGCCCATCAAGCCAGGAACAACTCTCCCTTATGTTTCCAATCTAAATCTATTTCCAACCCCCCTATTTTTGCTGCTTGATCTACTTGATGGTTATCTCGCTGTTCTTCGTTAGCTCTACTTCTGGGGACATGGGCGTCCACATGGCAAACCTTCACGGGTAGCTTGTCTAACCGAGTAGCGATGTCTTTCCACTCTTCTGCAGCCCAGATTGGTCTTCCTCTGCGCTGCCAGTTCGTCTCTTTCCATCTCTGCAGCCATCCCCACAAAGCGTTGGCTACCATCCAGGAATCAGTGTAAAGATAGAGCTTTGGCCACCTTTCTCTTTCGGCAATATTCAAAGCCAGTTGGACAGCTTTGAGTTCAGCGAATTGACTAGACCCTCCTTCTCCTTCAGTAGCTTCTGCAACCCGTCGTGTAGGGCTCCATACAGCTGCTTTCCATTTCCGATTTGTCCCTACAATGCGACAGGAACCGTTGGTGAACAGGGCATAACGGATTTCCTCTGCCGGTAGCTGGTTGTAAGGTGGTGCTTCTTCAGCCCGGGTCACTGGTTCTTGTTCCTCATCTGTCACACCAAAACTTTCTCCCTCTGGCCAGTTGGTAATTATTTCTAAGATCCCTGGGCAATTTAATTTCCCGATCCGGGCGCGCTGCGTAATGAGGGCTATCCACTTGCTCCATGTGGCACTGGTGGCATGGTGGGTGGAGGGAACCTTCCCACTGAACATCCACCCCAGCACTGGCAACCGGGGTGCCAGAAAGAGTTGTGCTTCTGTGCCAATCACCTCTGAAGCAGCTTGGACTCCCTCATAAGAAGCCAGGATTTCCTTTTCTGTCGGGGTATAATTACCTTCAGACCCTCTTTAACTTCTGCTCCAGAATCCCAGGGGTCGGCCTCGGGTCTCACCTGACACCTTCTGCCACAGACTCCAAGACAGACCGTGGTTTCCAGCTGCAGAATAGAGCACATTCTTCACATCTGGCCCCGTCCTGACGGGACCAAGAGCTACTGCATGGGCGATCTCTGGTTTAATCTGGATGAAGGCTTGTTGTTGTTCTGGGCGCCAATGAAAATCATTCTTCTTCCGAGTAACCTGGTAAAGAGGGCTCACAATCTGACTGTACTCGGGGATGTGCATTCTCCAAAAGCCTATAGCACCCAAGAAAGCTTGTGTCTCCTTCTTGTTAGTAGGTGGAGACATAGCTGTGATTTTATTAATAACATCAGTAGGAATCTGACGTCTTCCATCTTGCCACTTCACTCCTAGGAACTGGATCTCACGAGCAGGTCCCTTAACTTTATTCTTTTTGATGGCAAAACCCGCTTCCAGGAGAATTCGGATAATTTCCTTTCCTTTCTCAAACACTTCTTCTGCTGTGTTTCCCCACACAATGATGTCATCGATGTACTGCAAATGTTCTGGAGCCTCACCCTTTTCCAGTGCAGCCTGGATCAGTCCATGACAGATGGTGGGACTGTGTTTCCACCCCTGGGGCAGTCGGTTCCAGGTGTACTGTACGCCCCTCCAGGTGAAAGCAAACTGCGGCCTGCATTCTGCTGCCAAAGGAATGGAGAAAAACACATTGGCGATGTCAGTGGTGGCATACCACCTTGCTGCCTTGGACTCCAGCTCGTACTGCAGCTCCAGCATGTCCGGCACGGCAGCGCTCAACGGTGGGGTGACTTCATTCAATGCGCGGTAGTCCACTGTCAATCTCCATTCTCCGTCAGACTTGCGCACAGGCCAGATGGGACTGTTGAAGGGTGAGTGGGCTTTGCTCACCACCCCTTGGCGCTCCAGCTCCCGGATCATCTTATGGATCGGGATCACAGCATCCCTAGTTGTCCTATATTGCCAACGATGTACTATTGAAGTGGCAATCGGTACCCTCTGCTCCTCTACCCTCAGGAGTCCCACGGCAATTGGATTCTCACATAGTCCGGGCAGGGTGTTCAATTGCTGGATTCTCTCCGCCATCACAGTCGCTATCCCAAATGCCCACTTGAAGCCTTTTGGGTCCTTAAAATACCCGCTTCGAAGGAAATCTATTCCCAAAATACACGGGGCCTCTGGGCCAGTCACAATCGGGTATCTCTTCCACTCTCCTCCAGTTAGACTCATTTCCGCTTCCACTATGGTGAAGTCCTGTGATCCACCTGTTACACCAGCAATAGAAACGGTCTCTTCTCCGACACATCCTGATGGAAATATAGTACATTGCGATCCAGTGTCCACTAAAGCTTCATACTCCTGTGGTTCCGATGTGCCAGGCCACCGAATCCACACGGTCCAAAACACTCGGTTTTCCCTGGCCTCACCCTGGCTAGAGGCAGGGTCTCCCTAAGCCTGTTTATCCTTTTTGACGGGGACATAGGTCTTAGAAGTTCCTTCAAGTGAATCGGACATGTCGTCATCATCCTCCTCATACGTGGCACTGTGATTCCGGGCGACTGGAGCTGCTCTCTTTCTGATGGAACCTTCTTGTTGAGCCTTGTCTTCCTTCAAATCACGCACTCGTCGTGCCAGAACAGCTGTGGGCTTTCCATCCCACCTCTTCATGTTTTCTCCGCAGTCACGCAAGAAAAACCACAACTCCGCACGCGGGGTGTACCTTCTCTCCTCAGCAGAGGAGCGTCTGCGTTGACTGCCAGGACGTCCAATTTGCACAGCTGAGATTTGGAGGAGATCCTCCTTGATTTTCTCTCTCAGCTTCTTATGGTTTTCCTCCAACTTATCCTCCAAGTTCTGTAAACGTGTTTCTACGGCTGCAATCCTGGCATGCGTTGGGCCATGCACAGCATCAGCGTACGCCCGAAGCTTCTTTGCCATATCAAGCACTGTCTCGTATAGATCTTCTCGTTTCATGATTGCAAGAGCTGAGGCATATTCAGATGGTCCAAGCCTCACAAGCTTCCTCCACATAATCGGTGTGCACGGTACCAGATCTGGATTTCTAGTTGTTACATCATCTGAGAAAATAATTTCTTTCACCGCCATCTCTCTCAAACGTTGGATTCCCTGCTCGATGGTTTTCCATTTGGTCTGCTGCATGTACAGGTCATCAGCGCAGAGATATCTTTGTGCCACACTGTCCAATACACGTGACCAGAGGCTCTGAGGATTAGCTCCCCTCATCATACCTTGATCGATGACTGGATCTTGAGACAGGGATCCCAAATGTCTCGCTTCCGTGCCATCCAGGATAGTTGCCTCACCGGCCGCATCCCAAAGCCAGACTAGCCAATTAATTATGGATTCATCAGGTCGCCTTGTATAGTCTTTTCTTAGACCACGAAGATCTTTCAGGGAAAGGGACTCATTATTAGTTTCTGATCTCCCATCAGTCACTTTAGCTTCGGATTTTACATCAGGGGGAGTTGAAGGTCCTTCTCCTGCATCCTCCTCATCATCATCCTCCCCCGGCCGATCTGTTTTCTTTGTGCACTTTCTACTCCTGGTACTGGTAGCCACAGCCATAGGTTGAAGCTTGCTGTCTAATTTTGCCCCTGTCCTGGAGCCTGAGGAGTTAACTGCAGTCTGAGTAACTGGAATAGTAGCTACGTTATCTCCCTGTTCCCTCTCCTTTGTTTGTTGTCCTACACTATCTAACAGGGTTCGATAAGCGTGTGCCAGAGCCCAGCTCACTGCAGTGATTTTCTTTTCCTTAGAATTGTCCTGACACTTTTCTTTTAAGTACTTTGCAATCTTGACTGGGTCTTGAATTTGTTCAGATGAAAAATCCCAGATTATAGGTTCAGAAAACTCTTTTAGAATTTGGCCCAGTTCCTCCCATTTGCCACACCACTCAGAATTCTTCCTACTCTGCTTTGCTACCAAATCAGGGGTTGTAACACCTGCATCCCTAGAAATCTCAGCTTTCATTCTGTATAAACTGCAGACAGTATAGAAAAAACTTACTAAATTAAATACCAGAAAGATGGTTTCCTTTACACTCAGGGAGAGCTGAACATTTTCTAACAGAGATGTAAATAATTCAGGGGAGAAGAAGGAAAATAAAGGCAAGAAATCCTCTTTGCTTGCTTCTCCTCTAATGAATTGAGTGCACAACACAAACCACGACTTGTACAACCCAGAAGTGGATTCTAACACCTTCATAAACTTCTGGCAGATCATAACAACCAAGCCTAGCCCAATGAGTATTTTGGTTAATACCCCTTTCATGAAAAAACTGCGTGCTAGAGACAACATTGGGCTATCTCTGAGTAAGAGAACAGGCCCAAAGACCACAGGGGTATTAAGATTTCAAAAAACTCTAAAGAGCAAACATACAGGCAGGCTTCCAATCCAAAAGACATCATGGCTTCAAAAAACATACTGATATCAATACAGGCAAATTAAAACAAGATGTTATAAAGTTTTTTCCACTTTCTCCCTCCCCGTACGGGCCACCAAATAAGAAATGTCCTAGTTTGGACAAACTTAGGGGGAAAAAACCCCAGAAGAGCTCCCCAGGGAATAAACCCCCAATTCTTTATCCCACTGGACTTAAGAAAAAAATATTTCACTCAGGGGGGAAAAGTGGAAAAAACCTATTTATTGACACATACAAGGGAAACACTTCCCAGCACAGATCCAGATGACAAAAAAAATTTTCACCGAGAGAGAAAAAGAGACGTGGACGATTCGATCTTCACTAGAAGGACGAGATGCTTCTCTGGCCGGTGTCCAGAGGCAGGCCGCAGGGTTCCTCCGGAGCGAGCTGGTGCTGATCCTCAAGAGGTGAGAGGGGGGAAAAGGGAGAGGGAGAGAGAGAGAAAGGAAAGAAAAAACAGCCAGCAAGCCTTAAACAACAGCGAGCTAAAACAAATAATTCAAGCAATATAAAGCCAAAAAAAATCAAGAAAAAAACAGCTAACTAACAAACCAGGCAACAAACTACTACCACAGCAGCAAGAGCCACACACAGCAGCAGCCAGAGCCAAGCGAGCCACCGCAAGAAGCGGAAAAAAAAAACCAAGGCCAGTCCACAGAGCCGAGCCCAGGCGGCCCCTCCCCTGGGAGCAGACAGCTTCATGGCCAAGGGGGGCAGGGTGAGAATTCAGTCAAAACACCAACCCAGGACACTAGTGCAAACAGAAACGTTCTGAGATGTTTCAGAAGAGAAAGGGGATGCTGAGAACTAACACAGGTCTTGAAATCGCTATTGGTTTTGTTTTTTTTCTGTTGGTCCACATTTAATTTGGGATTTTTGGTTTTAGTTTGGATTTCATTGCTTGGTTACTTGGAATTTTTTGGTTTTGTGGAGTGATTGTGGTGGATGGTTCGGTGTTAGGTTTTTTATTTTTTTATAATACTATTTTAATTTTCACTCTTACCTTTTTTGTGTTACTATTTTCTCTTTGTTTGATTCTTGCCTTATACTTTCTTTCTTTCTTTCTTTCTTTCTTTCTTTCTTTCTTTCTTTCTTTCTTTCTTTCTTTCTTTCTTTCTTTCTTTCTTTCTTTCTTTCTTTCTTTCTTTCTTTCTTTCTTTCTTTCTTTCTTTCTTTCTCTTCATTTTTTGTTAACAAAAGCTTTTTCCATTGTTTCACTTAGAAGCAAATAACATTTTATAATAGCCTTTCTTTGAAATCACAACCATTTCAGTTCTGGGCATTTCCTTGTTTTATAAAATATACTTCCTCCAAAAAACATCTTTGCCAGTTCACTTTCAACCTGAAGCAGCTGTTACGCCTCCTGCTGCTCCTCCAGATGGTAAGTCTGTTTTTCATGCAATTGGAGTCACTTGGATTTAGGTTCCTAGCCAGCATCTCCCTTCATGCTATACAGCATCTGTGGACAAATAACAACAATAGCTAAACATAAAGATAATGGATTAATAAAACTCGTGCAAAGAGAAATGTTCTGAGATATTTTTCAGAAAAGAAAGGGAGTGGTGAAAGCTAACATAGGTATGAAAATTTTTGTCAGGGAGAATGTAGACTAGGTTTGTTTACTGGATTGAATGAACCCAACCTAGCTATTATAATGATAGGGTGTAAAAGATTTATCGAAGTATTTGTAGAACTTCAAATAAAATACTTTTGTTTTCCACCATTTCCGATGTCAGGGTATTTGTTGTAATCTCCTTTGTCCAATAAAGATTATTATCTGTAATCAGATGCCCTCTGTTTCAAATAAGCACTTAAGAGTAGAAGCAAACAGTTATAAATACTTCACATATGTGTCTTTGTGAGAGGGATTTAACAGCAAATGTAGATTCTGTCTTGATTTGTTTTAATACCTTTTTGTTATTCCAGCATGCTGGGAACAGCCTAGACACGCAGCCTACAATTTGTTAGGAATTGACAAACCCGCTGGTAGGACACCCTCCAGAACCTACTCTGTGCCTGGAACTGGCAGAATCTCTGGTGTGTCACCCTAAAGAACCTATACTGTGTTTGGAACCAACACAGCCTTTCCTTCCAGCCATAAATATTTCATTTCTCTTCATTTTCCTTTTAAAATTTACTTTCTCTGAACAGAATACTTTCGCTTTCCATGTGTACCCCAAGGAATCCGTAAACCTCATGGTCCTGATCCTCATGGTAAGATTCCTTTTTAAACAGTTACAGTCACTTGGATATGGTTTCCTCAGCAGCATCTCCCTTCACGCTGCACAGCATCTATGGCAAGTAACAACAGTAGTTAAGTGCAAAGATAATGCAGCAGTAAAGTAAGTACTATCAGGAATGTTCTGAGACTTGTTCTGGAAGAGAAATTGGGTGCTGAAAGCTAACAGAGGCATGAAAATTTCTGTCTGTTTGACTGTCAACTAGTTTTCCTACTGGATTAATAAACTACATTTTAGCCATTATGAAGAAGAGTAAAAGATGCCTGCAAATATTGTTCCCACTTCAAATAAAGTGCTATTGATTTCTAGCACTTCCTAAGGCAGGATACTTGTGCTAATATCCTTTGTCCTATAAAGATTAATATGTATAATCAGGTGCTCTGTGTTTCAAATAAGCAGTTAAGACAAGAAGCGAACGGATGTAAGAACTTCACGTATGTGCCTTTGTGGAAGGTATTTACAGCAAAACCAGATTCAATCTTGATATTGTTGCCCGATGCCCCAAAAAGAACACAAACTAACAGAGTTAGTTTATGCGGTGCTTTATTCAGGGCCCGGGGAACCTGCAGACTAGCGTCCAAAGTCAGGATCCCACAGTTCCCTTTTTCCGTCAGATTTTTATACCTTTTTACAAAATGGTCTACTTGCAAAAGTACACATTCTTCAAGACAATACAGATACATAAATCTTGTAGATATCATTCCTAAAAGTTATAAATTCTACATGCTTGTCTACTCAGAACTATAGGCTACCCCCCTTAATCCCCCTTGCATGTTTTCCCATCACCAGAACCCTTTATTTATTATTATACTTTAGCTTTATCTTGTAAGTTTCTAAATGTCCTATATGCTCTACTAATTCCTTATTGTTTTCACAGTTCTAAATGTTCTATACGCCCTACTAATTTCTTTAACTATTGTTTCACAATGTTGGTTTCCAGGGTCTGTCTGAAAACTGCAGTTTTCTAAGCCTTAGCATGACTACTACTATATCTACATTAGTCCTTTTTCTCATTATTTCGGTATCAACTCCCCCCTTTTGAGCATTCTTCAGATTTTCTGCAAGGATGCTCAATTCTTCAAGTTATGGTTTCTATGTAGGATGGTGAGTCTTCGAGTTGGCAGGATTACTTCTTTCCGAGTCAGTGCTCTCATAACACGTCGAGTATGAGTTCCTTCTCTGGCAATCATTCCTAAAAGACATCTATACATAATCATGCATACTACAATAATCAATACAATCATTATTACACATTGTACAATTGATGATATCCAACCAGAGACTTGGATTCCTAGGGAGCTAAACAGTGCTCCTACCCAGTTATGTTCAGCTTCCTCCTGGACTTCATGCACTTTTGTTTCAATTTGTTCTAATTGACTTATGTCCTTTTCTACTTCTTCTGTGATGTTTGGGATATGTACGCAGCAATGGTCAACCTTTCCTTGGAGGTATCCACAGACTCCATGTTCTTTTAATAAAAGTAAGTCTAATGCCATTCTATTTTGGATTGTCATTCTTGTCGTTGCCTGCAACTGTAAGTTTAGATGCCTAAATCCTTTCTTTGTAACTGCGGCCATCTTCTCAGTTTGTCCTAATAATTTGTACAGCATCTCCCGGTTTCTAGATGTAGAAATTGGTGCAAACAAGGATTCCAGTACCCATCCAAATTTAACTCCTGATGAGGGTTCATGCCATTCATCTTCATCTCCCAGTCCTAGTTCTTCTGCTACTTCATTTGTTTCTCTCTTTGCTCGTGACTGCATCTCTTGCTGCGTTAATTTAGACTGTTTCCAAAAAGGACATAATGTGGGAACCCCTAAGGTAATTTGTGTTACAGGCCCGTCTAACGGTAAATGTGTTCTCCATTGTCCATGTCCCATAATCCATACTAAATTTCCTGGACTCCTGATAGTTGTATCCTTACAGCTCAAAGTTTTACCCTTCTGGTCCTGCGGGAAAGCTCTTCCTGGAATTGTATGGTTAAGTTTTCTACACTCACAACCCCATTTTATAAGCATTCTGACCGGTGCCCAACTAATTTGATTCCCTGGAGTGTCACAGGTGAGAATTTGGGTGCAGTTCCAATTTTCTTTTGTGGCGCTCAAAGTTTTTGTAGAAGTGCTGCTTTGAGATACTTCTGTGTAAGTGGCATTTCTGCTTCCCGTCCATTGGACACACCAATTAACTTGTCCGATGTAACTATAATGTTCTAATATGCTGGGGCCCCATACCGTTTTCCAACTGTCCCACGAGGATTCCTGCCGGGACGAGTTCTGGCATATCATTTCATAATAGCTTTCATTTTTTAGGTATTCTTTTCTTTTGCCAATGTGGTATAAAACATTCCCACTTAGCAGCATCTTCAGGTTTTACTTTTCCCCCTGCCACTACTTGAATTCCCCAATCCCTAATTTGTCCTAACCTCCCATGGCTAATTAGACAGTCCTTATAGGTTAATAATCTTAATGTTTCTCCAACCTTTTCCCATATTTCTTCAATTTCGATTTTATTTCGTAATTTTAATTTACAACTTCCATTTTCACCTCTTTTTATTAGGGGTAGATTTCCTACCGGAATCACTCCCCAAAGGATTGGTTCCCCTGCAGCTTGTGGCAGAGGTAAACATGCCGTTATTTTTGATACGTTTCGTATTTGTCCAAAATCTTGAATTAACCCTACTACTAAGTTTTGTTGTTCCTGGTTTCTCTGTAATGCCAAGCTTGTATCTCTCAATCCATCCCACATATCTACCCGTGCACTAACTGGTATTACCTGCACCGAGTACCCCCTTCGGGTTTTATTCTCTTTCAGAATACCTACATTTATGTCCCCATAATCAAAGCTTTCTCTAATCCACACAATGCATGAGAATTGTCCTACCTGATCAACTTGCATATGAGATATTGTCAATGTGGTGTTACATCTGTGCTGTTCCATATCCCAAAATGTCACGATTCCTTCTGTAAATACCTCGTCTGTGGTGATTTGTTTCCAGGTTACCTTTACTTCTTTTAATCCAGTTATCTGGTTGTCAGAAAACAAACAGGTTAAATTTACTCCCGCCCCCTCAGGCACCATTACATCTGGCTCCGGAACTGTAATTTTAACAAATGCTTCTCCCACCTGCATTATACAGACTAATGTTAAAAGAACTAAGTCCTTGCCCCGAACACCAGCTTTGTTGCTGACAGAGGCTGTACTTCCCATCTTGACGGGACCTTCTTGATTCGAGTGTAGTGAATCCAGTTTTCGATCCCTTGGACTTTCACTGCCGTGTAGGTAGTCATGATCACCTGGTGAGGACCGTCCCATACTTCTTTCAAGGGTTCCGTATTCCAGTTCTTCACATATACTTGATCTCCTGGCTGTATGTCATGGACAGGATTCTCCAAGGGCAGGGGCCGGTTCCACTGCAATGCTCCTCGCAGCGCTATAAGGACTTTATTTAAAGACAAAATGTAACTCAACAATGCTTGATCTCCTACTAAGCGAGGGTCCCCTTTGTAAGTTGTAGTATGATATGGTTTGCCATACAAAATTTCGTATGGACTTACTCCTATCCTTTCTCTGGGTTTAATCCTGATTCTTAGCAAGGCTAGAGGTAGTGCCTGAGGCCACTGTATCTTCGCTTCCTGACAAATTTTCTTAATCTGCCCTTTCAATGTCTGATTCATCCGTTCTACTTGGCCACTAGATTGTGGTCTCCAGGGCATATGGAGATTCCAAACTATCCCTAACACTCTGGCTACCTCTTGGACTACTCTAGCTACAAAGTGAGGTCCTCTATCTGAGGACATTCCTAATGGGATTCCAAATCTAGGGATGATTTCCCGTAGTAAAGTTTTAATTACTTCCTTTGCTTGGTTAGTCCTGCATGGGAAGGCTTCTGGCCACCCTGAAAAGGTACACACATACACCAGTAAATAATGGTACCCTTGTGCTTTTGGTAGCTCTGAGAAATCTATTTGCCAATAGTCTCCTGGTTGCGGCCCCACTTGTAACTTTCCTAGTTGTATTTGCCTTCGTGTCACTGGGTTATTTTTAATACAGACTGGACACATGGCGTTAATCCGTTTTGCCACTGTTAACATCTGATTGGAAATCACCTTACGTTTTAAAAATTGTACCAATGCGTCTGCTCCCCAATGGCACTTGTTATGTTCGATTTCTAAAATTGTTTTCATTACTTTTGCTGGCAGTACAACCTGACCTTCAGCAGTGACATACCATCCTTTTTCGTTCTTCTGGGCCTGAACAAATTGAGCAAGCTTCTCATCTTCATGTGTATACCATGGTTTCTGCTCAAGAAAAGAAGTGGCAGGGTTAATTCGCACTGGCAATAAAGCTAATTGTGTCCATACCTCTCGAGAAACCTGTTTGGCAACTCTGTCAGCCAGCTGGTTTCCTTGGAATGCTTTTCCCTCTTCATTTTGATGTCCTTTTACATGCATCACTGCTACTGCCTGAGGTTTATGCACTGCTTCCAATAGTGCTAATATTTGTTCTTTGTGCTTAATTTCTGATCCTTGAGAATTCAACAGTCCTCTTTCTCTCCATAGTGCTCCATGTACATGTATTACTCCAAAGGCATATTTTGAATCAGTCCAAATGTTTACTCTTTTCCCTTGACTCAGTTCTAAGGCTCTTACCAGAGCTTGTATCTCGGCTTTCTGGGCTGAAGTTCCCGGGGTTAAAGCTCGAGCTTCTATTATTTGTGTCAAAGTCACTACTGCGTATCCCGCATACCTGGTTCCGTTTTCCACAAAGCTGGATCCATCTGTAAACAGTTCCCATTCCGGATTTTCCAAAGGTTCATCTTTCAGGTCATTCCGGCTGGCATATACCTGTTCAATGATTTCTACGCAATCATGTGTCAATTCGCCTCCTTCTTCCTGGCTGCTGCTCCTAAGAAATTCTGCTGGATTGAGATGATTGGTTATTTTTAATTCAATGTCATCCTGTTCTCGGAGGAGTGCCTGATATTGTAACATGCGACCCGACGAGAGCCAATGCCCTCCTTTTTGTTCCAAAACTGCAATGACCATATGGGGAACAAATACTTCCATCCTTTTTCCCAAAGTCAATTTTCTGGCTTCTCGAATTGGAAGCACTGTTGCTGCCACAGCCCTAAGACAACTGGGCCATCTGGCACTTACAGAGTCTAGCTGCTTTGAGAAGTACCCCACCGGGCGCTTCCATGAGCCCAATTTTTGGGTGAGAACCCCTATTGCCAGTCTCTGTCTCTCCTTTACGTATAGTTGAAAAGGTTTTGTGAGATCTGGCAATCCTAGTGCTGGGGCTTCCTTTAAAGCTTGTTTCAAACTCTGAAATGCCTTTTCTTGCATTTGTCCCCACTGAAACACAGGGCCTTTGGCTGCTTCATACAGGGGTTTTGCTTTCAGTCCAAATTCCGGAATCCACAAGCGGCACCACCCTATCATGCCCAAAAAGGATCTTAACTCTTGCGGATTTCGTGGTGTGGGTATGGTGCAAATTGCTTGTACTCGATTGATTCCTAACTTTCGCACCCCTTGTGAAATTTCGCAGCCTAGGTAAATCACTTGGGCTCTTACCAGCTGAGCTTTTTCTTTCGATACTCGGTATCCAGCTTGTCCCAGCATATTAAGTAATTCAATGGTGAGTCTAAGGCAAACATCCTTTTCTGCGGAGGCTATAAAGATATCATCAACATATTGCAGGAGAACATATAAAAAAGGTGATTCTTTTACCTGAGTCATCTTCCATTCTTCTAACTCTCGAGCCAATTGATTTCCAAAAATAGTTGGTGAGTTTTTGAATCCTTGTGGTAGACGCGTCCAGGTGAGCTGCTTCTTACGTCCCGTGTCTGGGTTCTCCCACTCAAAGGCAAAGTATTTCCTACTTTCAAGTGCCAAGGGGATACAGAAAAATGCATCTTTCAAATCAATCACTGTGAACCACTTAAACTTTTCCGACACAGCTGTCAACAACGTATACGGATTAGCTACTACTGGGTGTATATCTTTAGTGATATTATGAATTGCTCTTAAATCTTGAACTAATCTATACTTACCATTTGGCTTTCTAACTGGGAATATCGGAGTATTGAATTCTGACTCACATTCCTGTAAAATTCCTAAGCTAAGAAATTGTTCAATCATGGGTGCTATTCCTATTCGTGCTTCCAATTTCAAAGGATATTGTTTTACCCTTACTGGGGAGGCTCCTTCTTTTAGTTCTATTACAACTGGTTGTGCCGCTTTTGATTTTCCAGGTACTCCTGTTTCCCATACCCATGGTACTACAGCTTGCTCTATTTCTTGTGGTATTTCTACTGCTTCTACTTCTTTCACTACAAACAGCTTAGCAATATTCTCCTCGGGAAATTCTAATCTTATTCTACCTTTTTCAAATATTATCTTTGCTTCTAACATTGACAATAAATCCCTCCCACATAGTGATTCTGGGCTATTTGGCATATATAAAAATCGATGGTCAAATTCCTTCCCCCCAAATTTTATATCTAATGGTCGCAAAAATGTTCGTTCCTCAACTTGTCCCGTAACTCCCACTACTTGAATAGTAGAATCACTCAAAGGTCCTATCTTAGTGTTGACAGCTGAAATGATGCCCCCGTATCTACTCTAAATTCTAACGGTTCCCCATCTACTTCCATTATTACCTTTAAATCCTGGTCTAGTCAGCTCTGATTCTGGTAATTCCCCATCATAAAGGCCTGGGCGACACCTTGTGGATTTCCCGGGAGAGCACCTGTATTCATTAATCCCTGATTTCCATCCCCACTGGCTATAATTCCTCCCCCAAAACCCATCCCTTGGTTGAGAGGACACTCATTTTTCCAATGTCCTCTATTTTTACATAGAGCACATTGGTCTGTCCCCAGCTGCATTCTTCCTCTTCCCATATTCAATTGAACCCATGAGTCCTCCCGCACCCATTGGCATTTCCCCCTTTGCTATTCCTCTTCCCCTCCCTCGTCCACGTCCACGGCTCCCTCCTCTCATATTATTTCCAGCCACTTGCTGTAGCACCGCTAACATAGTAGCCTGTTGTTTCCTGGCAGTTTCTTTTTCCCTATTATTATACACCTTCCATGTGACTTCCAATAGTTTATCTAAATTCCGAGTATCTTCCCCCTCCAATTTTTGTAATTTCTTTCTAATATCTTCCTGGGACTGCCCCATAAAAATTAATGCTAGCTGTAATTTTCCCGATTCTCCCTCAACTTCTAAATTAGTGTATCTACGAGCTGTCTCCTTAAGCCGCTCTAAAAAGGTTGATGGAGACTCATTCTTTTCCTGTCTGACCGAATATAACTTAGACCAATTCAAAGTTTTTGGTATTCCATTCCGTATTCCTTCTGTTAACAAATCCTGATAAGCTTTAAGTCTCCGAGACCCGCCCGTCGAGTTGGGATCCCACTCCGGATCTTCCCTAGGCACTAAGTCATTTACTGTACCATCCGCAAGCCGCAACCTAATCATTTCCCGTGCTTTCTCTGTCATGGCTTTAAACACCATTTCCTTTTCAGTAGAATCCATTATTGTGTCTAACAAAACTTGTAAATCATTCCAATCCGGGTTCTGAGTCTTAATTACCATTTTTACCACCCGTGCAGTCCGTTCAGGATCTTCCCTATACGCCCCTGCTGATTGTTTCCAAATCAGTAAATCATTCGGAGAAAAGGGAACTTTCACTATGACCCGTTCCCCCTGCGGCCTGACTGCTTCACGCAGCGGCACCATTAAATGAGCACCTCCCTCCTTTTTCTTCCTTTCTACCTCCCACCGCCCTCTCCGAGTTCTTTCACATAAGGGGGTACGTGGTATATCTGCGGTTTCTATTTTTGTTTCTTGATCCTCCCTTTCTACCTCTAGCATACTTTCTCCACGTTCTTCCATCGGAGGGGCACTAGGGGCTATCAGCAAAGAAACATCCTCTTCAGGTTCCGAAAACTTAACCGAGCATTCCTTCTCTTTCTGCCACCCCTTACATCCTTCACAATTCAGTTTTAATGATTCAAAACCATGATCCCACACTCCTTTTGCCACTCCGGTTTATCTTTCAAATAATAAAAGAGGTCTAGATACAGTATTTCATCCCATTTTTCATTACTTTACAGGAAATGCATCAAAGGTGTAATAATGTCAGGATTCAGTGTACCGTTCCTAGGCCATTGCATACCATCGGGTTCATATAAAGGCCATACATGATTACAAAAATCAATCAACTTCTTTTTACTTAATTCTTGACCAAAATTCCCCACATTCCAATGTTGTAATATACAGCCCAAAGGTGAATCGTCTGGGATTTCCATCCCGGAACTTGCTAGAGTTTTAAACGTTTTTAAAGGCATCATTGCACCTCTTTTTTTTTTTTTTTTTTTTTTTTTAACACAATACACACCACACACAACACTGACACCCTTTCCACAAACCTTGCCTTTCTCGTCTCCGCGAGTGGCAAGTGCTGAACCTGCGCAGTCACTGCCGCGTCTGACGGTCAGCGCCTAGGCTTTTCCACAACCTTAAAGACGTCTGTGACCCCCGTGCGGAAACGCCGTTCCCACTTAATCGGCAGGCCCCCCTTTCCCTCGATAAAAGGAATAAAGCACCTTCGGGCTTACCTCCTGGTCGTCCGTCAGGCGCGGGGTCGGGCACGGGTTGATGTCCTCCCCAGAAATCACCTGGTGCCGGCGTGGAGTGGATCAGCCCACGAACCGCCCCTGCCGCCTCCGGAGTCCCATCTGGGTCGCCAGAAAACTGTTGCCCGATGCCCCAAAAAGAACAGAAACTAACAGAGTTAGTTTATGCGGTGCTTTATTCAGGGCCCGGGGAACCTGCGGACTAGCATCCAAAGTCAGGATCCCACAGTTCCCTTTTTCCGTCAGGTTTTTATACCTTTTTACAAAATGGTCTACTTGCAAAAGTACACATTCTTCAAGACAATACAGATACATAAATCTTGTAGATATCATTCCTAAAAGTTATAAATTCTACATGCTTGTCTACTCAGAACTATAGGCTACCCCCCTTAATCCCCCTTGCATGTTTTCCCATCACCAGAACCCTTTATTTATTATTATACTTTAGCTTTATCTTGTAAGTTTCTAAATGTCCTATATGCTCTACTAATTCCTTATTGTTTTCACAGTTCTAAATGTTCTATACGCCCTACTAATTTCTTTAACTATTGTTTCACAATGTTGGTTTCCAGGGCCTGTCCGAAAACTGCAGTTTTCTAAGCCTTAGCATGACTACTACTATATCTACATTAGTCCTTTTTCTCATTATTTCTGTATCAATATGATTTTCATTTTTTCTTTTTGATTCCAGTATGCTGGGGGGAGCCTAGACAGAGATCTGACACTTTGTCAGGAAGTGACATACCCTCTGGTGGGACTCCCTACAGAACCTACAACGTGCATGGAACCGACACAAGCTCTGGTATGTCACCCTACAGAACCTTTACTGTGTCTGGAACCAAGTCAGTCTTTCCTCCCAACCATAACTATTTCAGTTCTGTCCATTTCCTTGGCTTTAATATTTACATTCCATAAAGTAAATATTTTTTTTCGTGACAGAACCTTTTCCACTTGGCTTTGTATCTCGAGAAGCCAGTACTCCTCTTGATCCTGCTCCTGATGGTAGGTCTGCTTTTCAAGCAGTTTTAGTCACTTAGATGTGGGTTCAGAGCCAGCATCTCCATTCATGCTGCACAGATTCTCTAGACAAAAAAACCAACACTAGTTAAGTGTAAAGATAATGGATTAATAAAACTCGTGAAAACAGAAATGTTCTGAGACAATTTCAGAAAAGAAATGGGGTGGTGAAACTAACACTGGCATGAAAACTTCTTGCCAGGGAGACTGTAGAATAAGTTTGCATACTGGATTAAATAAACCCACCCTAGAAGTTATAATGATGGGGTGTAAAAGATTTCTCTAAGTATGTGTAACACTTCAAATATAATGCTTTTGTTTTCCACCATTTCCGAGGTCAGGATACTTGTAATGTCCTTTGTTCAATAAAGATTATTATCTGTAATCAGATGCCTTCGTTTCAAATAAGAACTTAAGAGAAGAAGCAAACAGTTATAAATACTTCACATATGTGTCTTTGTGAGAGGGATTTAACAGCAAATGTAGATTCTGTCTTGATTTGTTTTAATACCTTTTTGTTATTCCAGCATGCTGGGAACAGCCTAGACACGCAGCCTACAATTTGTTAGGAATTGACAAACCCGCTGGTAGGACACCCTCCAGAACCTACTCTGTGCCTGGAACTGGCAGAATCTCTGGTGTGTCACCCTAAAGAACCTATACTGTGTCTGGAATTAACACAGCCTTTCCTTCCAGCCATAAATATTTCATTTCTCTTCATTTTCCCTTTAAAATTTACTTTCTCTGAACAGAATACTTTCGCTTTCCATGTGTACTCCAAGGAATTTGTAAACCCCGTGGTCCTGATCCTCATGGTAAGATTCCTTTTTAAACAGTTACAGTCACTTGGATATGGTTTCCTCAGCAGCATCTCCCTTCACGCTGCACAGCATCTATGGCAAGTAACAACAGTAGTTAAGTGCAAAGATAATGCTGCAATAAAGTAAGTACTATCAGAAATGTTCTGAGACTTGTTCTGGAAGAGAAATTGGGTGGTGAGAGCTAACAGAGGCATGAAAATTTTAGTCAGGCAGACTAGAAAATTAACTTGTTTAGTGGATTAATAGAACCCACTCTAGCAATTATAATGATGAAGAGTAAAAGATGTCTGTACAATATTGGTCCCCTTCAAATAAAGTGCTATTATTTTATGCAGCACTTCCTAAAAACAATATACTTGTTCTAATGTCCTTTGTCCTTTAAAGATTAATATCGAATTTTGGGTGCTATGTGTTTCAAATTTGCACTTACAACAAGCAGTGAACAGTTACAAATACTTCTCATATGCACCTTTGTAAGAGATATTTAACAGCAAATGCAGATGCTGTCTTGATTTGCTATTTCTTTATTTATTTATATTTTAAATTCCAGCATCCTTGGGTGAACCCAGACAGAGATCTGACACTTTGTCAGGAAGTGACATACCCTCTGGTAGGACGCCCTACAGAACCTACAACTTGCATGGAACTGACACAACCTCTGGTATGTCACCCTACAGAACCTTTACTGTGTCTGGAACCAACACAGCCTTTCCTTCCAGCCATAACTGTTTCAGTTGTGTGCATTTCTTTGGTTTTAATATTGACATTCTCTGAAGTAAATTGTCTTTCTCTGGCAGAACCTTTTCCGCTTCGTTTTGTACACCGAAGAGCCAGTACTCCTCCTGATCCTGCTCCTGATGGTAAGTCTGCTTTTCAAGCAGTTACAGTCACTTAGATGTGTGTTCTGAGCCAGCATCTCCCTTCATGCTGCACAGCTTCTCTAGGCATAAAACAACAATAATTGAGTGTAAAGGCAATGGAGTAATAAAATTCAAGCTGATTTACCAAAATAAGAATATTGGTCTCATTGCGATGCTCAACTTTGATGGAGAGAAGACTCTCTAACAGTTCAAAGTTAGAAAGTGTATGTTTATGCAGTGCTGGGCAGCAGCGTGAGGTAATCCTCTAATATGCACTGCAAAATCACCGGTGATCGGAGTTTATTTAGTGACAAAGGGTTCAAACAAATACATATTCATAACAACAGCCCCTCCCATCCCCTGCTTCCTATGGTAATTAGTGGAATAGCTATTAAACATGAGTGATTGACTTTTTAAATTAAGTCTGGGGTAGTGTTTTGTTGGAGGGGCCTTAAAAGGAGGAACTCTCAACCTTCTCTATTAGTGACAGTATCAGTGATTTCTGGGAATAGTCCAGTTTTACAAAGTCTGGGTTTCTGGTTGCATTGTCTTTGTTTCTTTGGGTCCACTTACTTGTCTCATCTTTTCCCATTGTAAGCACAGCTGAGCAAACATAAATGACAGACAATCGATTATTTAAGTTTCAGATAACTACCTCAAGCTCGGTTTTCCTTTCAACTTCTAACTTTTCATTATTTTTAGCCAGGTAACTAAAATCCTAAGATCAGTGTTTCAGTGCTAACAGAAATGTTCTGAGACATTTATCTGGAAAGGAAATGGGGTGGTGAAAGCTAACACATGAAAATTTTTGTCAGGGAGAATGTAGAGTAAGTTTGTTTTCTGGACTGACTAAACCCACCCTAGAAGTTATAATGACGGGGTGTAAAAGATTTCTCTAAGTCTGTGTAGCACTTCAAATAAAGTGCTATTGTTTTCCAACATTTCTGAGAGTAGGATATTTGTTGCAATGTCTTTTGTCCAATAAAGGGTAATACCTGTAATCAGGTGCCCTCTGTTTCAAATATGCACTTTAGACAATGAGCAAACAGTTCTAAGTGCTTCACATATGTACCTTTGTAAGAGGTATTTAGCCGCAAATGTAAATTTTCCCTTGATTTGGTGGTTTTTTTTGGATTTTTTTTTTTTTTTTTTTTTTTTTTTTTTTTTTTTTTTTTTTTTTAATTCCAATATCTTTTGGAGAATCTAGACACAGATTCTACACTTTGTCAGGAAATGATATACCCTCTGCTGGGACACCCTACGGAACCTATTCTGTGTCTGGAACCAACAGCCTTTCTTTCCAACCATAATAATATCAATTCTGTTCATTTGTTGCTTTTTGAAATCTGCTTTTTCTCAACAGAATCCTTTCTGCTTTCATTTGTACCCTAAGGAATCCATGCCCCTTGTGGTCCTGTAGTGATGGTAAGTTTCCATTTCAAGTAGTTAGAGAGCCTTGGTTATGGGTTCAGAGCCAGCATCTCTCTTCATGCTGCACAGCATGTGCAGGGAAATAACAATAGTATTTAAGTACAAAGGTTATGCAGCAATAAGGTAAGTACTATCAGAAATCTTCTGAGATTTGTTTCAGAGGAGAAAAGGGGTGGTGAAAGCTAACACAGACCTGAAATTTTTTTCAAGGAGACTGCAAAATTAGGGGTTTTTACTGGTTAAAAAAATACAGCCTAGGATTTACTATGATTAAGTGTAAAAGACGTCTGTAAATATTTGTCTCACTTCAAATAAAATGCTATTTTTCCCAACACTTCCTAGGGTAGGATACTTGTGCTAATGTCTTTTGTCTAATAATGATTAATATCTATAATCAGTGGCCTGTGTTTCAAATAAGCACTTAAGACAAGAAGCAAACAGCTATAAGTTCTTCACATATATTCATTTGTGAGAGGTATTTAACAGCAAATCTAGTTTCTGTTTTGATTTGTTTTTTCTTTTCTTTTAATCCAGTGCACTAGAGATACCCTAAATACAGATCCTACACTTTGTCAGGAACTGACATACCCTCTAGTGGGACACCCTACAGAACCTACTCTTTGTCTGGAACCAGCACAACCTCTGGTGTGTCACCCTACAGAATCTATATTGAACCTATATTGAACCTCTTAACTATGTCTAATTTAAAACATCTTAATCAAATAAATGACATTAAACCCTTTAAATTCATTAATATCAAAACCAATAGGAAGTGCCTAATAAAATGTCACGCATCCAAGCTATGAGTTTGTGCAGGAACTGTAATGACACACAGCAATGATGTTACCCTGGAGGACTTTTGTCCATCACACACCCCTGGGATGAACTGATGCTTAGGAGCCCCAGTGGTGCAGTGAGCACTCAGCACAGAAATACCCCCTGCACCTCTCTGTGCTGTCCTGGGCATTCCAATGCTTTCTCAGCTCCCACAGCTCACAGGCACAGCCTGGGGCTCACAGGGAACCATCAGTGTCCTGGGTCTCTTGCTGGGATGTTTGTGATGTTGGTGGGGGTTTCCTCCTCTCCCTTGGGAGGAGGAGCACAGCGATGTTGGTAACTCCTTCCTACCCAGTTTTGGGTCCAACTGAGTTTGTTTTTCACCTCAAAGTCCTCCTACAAGCTCTTTTTATCCCCCTCGTTCCCAGTCCTGCAGATTTTTGGGCTTTCTGTCGTCTCCAGAACTGTCTGTACCCGATGTAGCTGAGGGACCCTGCAGTGACCTGTGCCCAGGCTGGCTTCTGTCCCTGAGCTGTCCCTGCTCTCTGCCCCAGCGCCAGTGCAGCCGTGGGGCTGCTCCTGCCACTGTGAGCTGAAGAGGAGCTGCACCAAACCGGGCTGTGCTCTCCTGCATGTGGGAGAGCTTCCCCAGGGCAGGAGCGGCCTGGGCTGGATAGAGCCAGGGGAGTCTGGAGACAGGACAGTGTCTGGCCAAAGCAGAAATCGTGTCACTGGTAGCACCAAAGTGTCACATTTCCTGGGCTCAGGCACAGAAGGTACAGGACAGTGACAGCACGAGGCTGAGGGGACACTGACTCACCAGTCTGCTGCTGGAGGAACCTGCGTTTCCTGTGCACTCAGAATAGGTATGGAGCATCCCCCAAGCCATTCTCAGAATGGGCTTTGCTGTGACTTTTGCTCGTCCTGCTGCAGATTTTGCAGACAATTGTGAATAAAACCATTTAGTAGAACCAGAGTTGGGGTGACAAGCTCTGCATTTCCAGAACAGCTCATTGACAGGGTGAGATGGTATCAGTGGACCCTGGATCAAGCTATGGATGCTTCAGCAAGAGTGGGTTTTTTAAGGATGATTACATCTTCATCCTTGCTATGCTTTCTCTGACAATTGCATCTCTATTTTATAAAACCTCAGAAATCTTAATCATCTTTGGCCCAGTGAAACGATACTAACATCAGCAGAAGTCAACATATTTTGCATGCAAAGATACATAATTTTTGACATTTGGGAATAGGAAGGAACTAATTCCTATTGCTGATGACACACAAAGAGGGCAGGTTGATGTCTTGGAGCCTGTCTGCTACTGTGGATGGAAAAATATCTTTTGAAGTAGCACCCTATGTCCCTGGATGGCCAGAACTGAGGTCCAGGAGGCTAGACAGGTGTTTAATACCAACTCTTTGACATTTCATGCCAATAACAATTATGAATTCTTAGAACTATGCATTTATAAAAAAAAGTATAAAGGAGCGATGTTGTACGTTCTGTGTGTGTGTCATACCTTGAACATACCATATTATATTAACACACTCTCCAAACATCCATTCTTTTTTATGACCATTATTCATTAGGAAATGCCATGTAAAATTTAATTCATTGTTCATAAGTATCTCACCTACTGACAACAACTAGAATTGCATTTGCCTCAGTTACAAATGCAAACATTCAAAACTCAAACTAATTGGTTATATTAGAAAACACGCTTTGCTTTTCTCAAGAGGCTGATTGTGAGCTGTTTTATGAGCTATTAATGAAAATTTCCTGGAGCTGTTTGCATCAAACACTGGGATTTTGTTAGCAGTAAAGGAGGGAAGGTGCACCATGTGTGGTAAAGTAATTCCCTCACAAAATACATGCTTGGAGGTTACTTAGGTCAAAAGAATTTATTTTGAATTCCATGGGCTGAAAATTAATAACGCCTACTGTATTTAAAGCCTAAAATTTATACTGACTATTTCGAAGTCAGCTATTAACTCGGTGCAGCCTTTATTAAATAAAACAGTGAGACATCATTAGCAAAAGCTATTCCCCACTGCTGAGGCCACACCTCGAGTGCTGTGTCCACTTCTGGGCCCCTCACGACAGGAACTGAGGGGCTGGAGTGTGTCCAGAAAAGGGAACGGAGCTGGGCAAGGCTCTCGAGCACCAGGGGTATCTGAGGGAGCTCGTCACAGGCTGTACTCCATAAGCTGAGAGGCCTTTCCCAACCTAATTCACTCTGTGAACAGAAATCGCTTCAACCGAGACGTACTTCAAATGTCTACAAATAGAGATGTACACAGGGTGCCCAATGGCTTCTTAAAGCTGTCATCCAAAGGCGGAGAATTAATGGCACGACGTAATTCAGTCCCACAGCAACCATCACGTCACGCCTCCAACGTGGCAGTGCCTGGATCGCGCCCCCGCGCCACCTTTATAGAAATCCGGAGCGAACCAAGCTGAGGGCAGAGGACGGGGGTGCGGCCCCCCCGCCAGGGACCGTTGGACCCGGCTGTGAGAGACGTGGCATGGCGCGGCGGCTGCGCCGCAGAGCATTCTGGGAGTTGTAGTCCGGGGTGGCGCCGGCCGCGGCCTCCTCTCGTGTATCCGTGGGACGGGAAAGGGCGGGAAGAGACAGCCCGGGACGGGGGATCGGGCTCGGTGAGGGCGCTTTTGGCGGCGGAACGAGGCTCCGCGTTGTGACCCGTCGTGCCGGCGGCGGGGAGGGGCGGCCGGGGGGCTGGACCTTTGAATTTGGTCAAATCGCGTTCTTGAAAAAAAAAGGGGACAAGAAAAGGGGAGTGGCTGGTGAAACATCGCACAGCCGATTAGGAAAAGCTTTTTACACCATCGATCACCTTACTGTGCCATAAGATTCCAATAATCCTGTTATTGTGAATCATTTCTCTTCCTTACAGGCTGCAGATGAGACAAGCTTAGGTCTCTATACGGGACCTGACCGCGAACAAGTGGGCAGTGCATGAACTCGTCGTTCGGGCCGCGGGTGCATCTCGACAGACACCGGGGTTCGCTGGCTGCCTGCGAGGTGTGACCTGCAGCACCAGAGACAGAACGCCGCCGATGCACAGCCTTCAGATGCTGACCAACCTGCTGATCACCAGCCAGACCGTCCCGCTACAAGCAGAGCATGAGCATTCATTTGTTCCTTTGGAACTGTTTTAAGTCCTTGAGACATTGTTAGATAGGTTTTTCTGGGATGTATTAGAAATGATAAGTCTGGTGAATGGTGGTGGGTTTTTGTTATTGTATTAGAATTAATTTTGCAGGGAAAAAGCAGCAGGTGTGAAGATTTCCCTGGGCACTTTAGGTGTCCTCAGGTCTCCTGAGTTGTGTTTGTTCTCCTTTGCAAAGGGCTCTGCGGGGGATTACAAACACTTCTCTTTCTTTTCTTTTTTAAACTACTAGGGGGACTTGTGGACACTGCTGAAGGCCTAGGCAAAGTTCAGCCTTTTCTCAGGTTCTGAGTCTTTTTCTCAGACTGTGACACTTTCTCAGCTCCGGCCAGGATTTTTCCGAGGGTGATCGCTTTCTTGCAAATAGAAAGGAATTAATAAACATAAGATTAGCACCTGGTCTTGACTGTGGGACAGTGTATAATGTACGTGACATGGGATGTTTTCTCCTGTTGTCCAATGAACTGCTGTCCCGTTTGAGATTCACGAGCAGTTCTATAAATATAGGTCAGGTTTCAATAAAGTGCTTTTTTCCTTCCCCAAGAAGTGTGTTGCCGCTCGTAGTAAACAGCAATACAAAAGTATCTGGATTTGATTTTCCACATGAAGGATGATGACTGAGACTGCTCTCTTCTTCCCATTTCCCTCTTAATTGAAAGGAATGATCTCTGAAGAGACCATTCCAAATGGATATTTGTCTTCTGTTGTTTAAGAGTTTTAGAAATTCTCAGTTAAAAAAACCCACCTAGAGCAGCTCTAACAGTGAGGGAAAACGCTGTCTCGTGACTGAAATGCCCAAGTGGGAATGAGCCCTGTCTGAATCCTTGTGCCATCATTTGTTTCACTACATCATAAGGAAAACATTTGTAGAGTATTCCAGATTGAAATGACAACACTGCACACTCCTTACTGACACAGATGACAACACAAGCTGCAAAGTGGTGAAGAATCAGATTTGGTCGGTCATTTACTATTGAAAACAGCTTGGAAATAAGACCCTGAGCATGACCATTGATAAGATTGTAAGTGTGCCATGACCTAATAAAATTTCACAAGTAAACAGAAAATTGATTAAATTTCAGCCAAATGAATCATTGCTCTCACTCCATAAAACAACACAATCCCATCTTACACACTGAAACTTCCCATCACAGTGACACATATTTACTATCACCAAGGATATTACACTGGAAAAATTTACTGTGAAAAGCACATTTCCCAATGATTTTCAAGCTTAGAGCAAGCTGTCAATTTGAATCACTGCATCTCTGTAGCCTCTGTAGCATTCTCACAAGGCACAGGAACAAAGCTAGGTACAGGGATGGTCTTTCCTGAGTACATGTTCAGCACTCAGTTTTATAGTCTCTATTTGCTATTTTCCTCAAAAATAAATAGTTTTTTCCAGCCTGGTGATTAAAGGAGCATCCAGCTAACTCCCCTTCTGGGTTAATATTTCACTGCTGAGTGGTAGAAGCTGGAATAGCAACTGGGTTTTATTCATTTAGCACAGTGTCTCAGTGGACTTGGCTTACAACAGCAGAATTGCTTACTTAAAAACCTCCAGCAGCAGAGCCACAGCAAAAAGCCTTCAAAAGCAAAAATGTCATTCTGTTCTGATAATAGGCATCTGCATTTATAAAACACATTGAGACTTCTTAGCATCAGGTCACATGTGTGGTGACCATGCTACCATTCCTTAATTCCAGCATGGTACAAGGATGCAGCAATGTTGACCCAACTTGGTTGAGACTCAGAATTCTCTTTGCAACTAGTTACAGACTTTTTTAACCATGCCTAAATTAGCTGAAAGGGAACACCTCAACCACTTCCAAAGCAGTTACACCTAATGACACCTTTGAAGGACTCTGAAATAAAAGGCTGTATAATTTTCATGTACAGCAAAGAACAAAGGCCACATCACTTTTCTTTAGGTAGGAGCAAGTTCTTTCTCATGTTGGAGAATACGTGTGAAGATTTGTGAGAGCATTGTAGAAATTCTCAACCAAACTTCTAAGATAAAGAATAGTATTTATAGCATGACTGCAGCAATTTGTCCAATTCCTAAGGTATTCTGAGTTTAAAATTGACCAGTTGATCCCAGACGTATTGGTATGAAGGCAAAGACAAGAAATACTTCCAGCTGCATCTCGCCATGGGCAAAGCTGTGCATGCAAAGTGGCTCTCAGTGCTATACAATTGTCTAGGTTTGATTTGGGTTTGCCAATTTTAATATACTCAATTTTTCTTGGAGATAGGATTTAGGAGCAAAAACAAGGCAGGCCTAATATTTAAAAGAGTAGAAAGAAGAACTTTATTAATAATACCGAGAGAATAAGGGATTCAGAATAAGGTTTCGAGACCACTCCCTCCTCGCCTCCACCTTCCATATTTCTTAACAACAACATACAGAGACACTTCAGTCAGTCATTCACTTAAGTAATCATTTCAGTTCACTCTAGAGAGAGAAGCTCCTTCTTGGTTTAGCCATAGGGTGTTTCTTCACTTTCACAATTTGCATCCGCCCCGGAAAATCTGAAAATCGTGTAACTCCTCCCATCTTCACAGTCTTTCCAGAGCCGTGTTATGGCTTATGTAAAAAAACTCCTGGGATATTACTTTTAAGGACAAGCTGTTTAAAGGCAAAAAGTTCTCTTCATTTCTTTTTCCATCAAATGTTTCTGTTCATCTTTCCAGTCTCCAGAACAGAGACCCCCATTCCCTCGGGGCAAAGGATCTTTTTTTCTCAAGCACTTCAACCCTCCCAAGTAGTTCTCCACAATTTAAAGGAATTTTCAGTGTAGTCCAGTCCCACATACAAAAAGGGTTCTTTTCAGCCAACCTTTTCAGGGCGTCTCCTCAATCTTTTCCCATCTGGAAACTTGGCTCCCATTGGACTGACTTTAGTATACTTCCTGCTTTATTCCTCTCATTCGAGGGAGGTCAGGAGATCAGCAGTCTTATCCGAGCATTAGAAGGGCTAAAATTGCAGCCAGAAGGTGAAGGGAGCTGGGCAAGGCCCTGTTGGAGATGTGCCAGGCCATGCAGGCTGTGTGGGGGAGACTCGGCTGGACTCTGTTCCAGCTGCATTTCTCCCAAGCTGTGTGGGCAGCTGGAGGAGAAACCAGGATCATGGCAAAGGTTTCCCTATCCCCTGGCCATCAGGGCCCCTAGTTGAAAATGGGGAGGGGGCCTTGGTGGCTCCCCCAGCCCTGCCTGTGGTCGCATGTGGAGGGGCCTGGCCAGGCCGGCCTTGCCTCTTTGGAGACCGGAGGACAAAAGAGGGAGCGTCACTTTACCAGTGTGATTCATGAAAGTGAAGTAACTTTTGAATTGGTTACCGAATCTGTCAGTTATTAAATCAACTTTGCGACTGGTCCCTGCAGCTCACAGAGGAAGTTCTCATAGAGGAAACAGCCCCTGTGTGTGTTTGTGTTCTGTGTTCCTCCTCCTTTCATGGAAAACCTGCGCAACAATATTATTAGGCCTGGTGGTAAAGGTAATATCCATAGAACAGCTGGGCCTCTCCAGAAGGATACACATAACCAGGAATAGAGAAAACATGACTTTCTGTTGTCACAATATTATGTCAAAACCTTAGTTATGAGGAGCCAAAAATGGAATTACGCATTAAACCACAAGTTTTCCAGTTAGGGACTTCTCTGTTCATCTTTTAGGACTAAGTTTTCCCCAGGAGTCTGTAAAAGTGACTATGTAAAGAAAACTTTTCCAAAAATTCCTAGAAAATCCAGGAGAGCTCTGCTGCAAAATTTCAGGCACTTCAGGGTATTTTCACTTCAAGCTTCCAGCATTTCTATGGGAATGCTCGAGAGACAGTGTACTTAATAATCCAACATCTCTGTTTGCAAGAAGTAATTGTTTCAGGTGGGGGTATAGGAAGGACATTAGATGAAGAGGGTTAAATACAAAGAATGATACATTTCAGGCAATTTGAGAAATTTTTCTCCTTTAATTAATTTTTCAAATACAGATATTCAAATATTACTGAAAAACAGGCAAGCATCTACAGCAGAGTAGTTCAATTCCCTAAACTAAGGGTAATTGCAAAATAGTTACACACAGTCAACACTAAAGGGTCTCTGGAAGGGATGCTAATAAACAAGTCTCATTATGAAAACTGGGGCTACCTAATTTTCCTATGGAAATTTCCTGTTGTGCTTTCATATACTATGAAGTACATTCTTACAAAGCCACAGCTTTGTTTTGTGTAAAACCACAGCTCATGGAATAACTACACTAAGTCCCTACCAGGCTAGGTTTCTGTCTTTGAGGTGCTCCAAGCAATCTCCATCAGCTTCACTCTCTTCTGTGAGGATGTGCAGGTGGAGCCAGTTTCTGCCTCACAGACTTAGGCAGCAGCACTGTTGTAACTGGAAGGTGAAGGGCAAGGCAGAGATGTGTGTGCACAAGGAATCCACGTGCCACAGCATCTTCCACTGGAGCAGGAAAGCAGCTTCAGGATTGCCAGTGACAAATGCAACAACTATGCAGAGTTCACATGGCTGCCATCGGGTGTGAGCCCCCAGCACAGCTCTGTGCTGGAACTCCTCTCAGTGGCTGGAGAGCAGCATCCAGAGGCGAAATCGCAGCCGACCATGAGCTTGCATCGCCTCTCTGTGGGCGGCCGGGTCTCGGGCCAGGTGCTCAAAGAGCTTGAGCAGCTCAACCCTTTGCACGGCTGGTGGCAGGCTGATCTCTGCAGGAAGCCTCTCCTTGCCTAGCACAAAGTGCTCCAGGCATTTCAACTGCAGGCAGCGATGCAGGTGTGCCATGATGTCCCACAGACGCAGCACAAATTCCCTCCTGCTCCACCGGGACAGCGGTACGGTGGTCAGCATGTGCATGACCACAGCCTTCCAGGAAGAGCTGGAAAAACCTGTGCCTCTCAGGATGCAGGTGAAGACCTGCAGGCATTTCAGGTGCAAGCTCTCACACGGCACCTGCCTGGCAATGTGCCAGAAGGATTTCACCTCTGCCACAGGATACATCTCAGGCCACGCTGTGCTTGCAGGGAAGTTGGCCTCGACAGGCTGGCTGCTCACAAAGATGCTGGAGCCACATTTCTGGGCCTCAGGGACTGGCTGACCACAAAGATGTCGGAGTCCCCTTGGCACAGCCCAAAGAGCATCTCCACCATCAGGCTCTTCTTGCCTCTGCTCAGCTGGAATTGGCAAGACTGGCTCCAGGGCTGAAACACCACGTGCCATGAGTATGACTGAGGCACATGCAGCCACGAGGATCTCACCAACTGGTAGAACCAATGGGAGGTTTTCTCCACATCCAGGTAGGAGTCAGTGCAGAGTGTCTCTAGGGGGCTGCACTTCTGCTTCTGCCGCAGCTCCTCCTGAGACTGATGCAGGAAAAACAACAGCTTCCCACTCTGCTGCGCCTCTTGCACGTGCACACCAGCTCCACACGGACACTGAAGGTCCTTGCTGCCATCTGCCCTGCGCTGTTCAGCTCTAGTGGAAGGCGTGCCCTGGCGGGGGATTCAGTGGGACCAGCACACGCTACAGCCCATCCCACTCCTGGGGACTCCAACCCTCAAAGGCACTGCCCACCCCAATGGCTTCCTGAGGCACCAGGTAGAAAGTATTGCTGTCCACAAGGACACACGTGAAGCTCTCCATCAGCTCAGCTGTCACTGAGCAACCTCTCTCCAGGTCCTGCACAGGCCACTGTATGTGATCTACTAAAAGGATGCTTTCCTTATTCCGAACATCTCGGGTGTCTTCTCTGTCTTTGATTCTACCACTGCTGCTTTCTTCCTTGTCACCATCACTGCCTGCTTTTTCACTGGCAGCCATGTTACCTTGTTCGGCTTCTTTTCTGTCTTCATTTTTGTTTCCCTCCACATTTACAGCACCCTGTTCTTCATCTTTGTTTCTATCATTGTCATCCTGTTTCATAAGTTCCTTATTTTCTTCCTCAGTTGCAGCAAAACCACTATGGCCTACTTCATTCCCAGGCTCACTGCTATCTTCCTGCCCAAACCAATCGCTGTTTCTTTGTTCACTGGCATCACTGCTTTCCTGCACCTTCACATCTGTGTATTCCTTTCCATCTACATTGTCTTCACCTTCATTTACATCATCACTGTTGCCTGCCTGCATATTTGCACCATGGGATTTTTCTTCATTTCAATCTCCTTTTTCTTCCTTTCCGGCACCCTTGTCTTGCTGCACCTGCACATCCTTGTTTCCTGCTTCATTTCCTTCATCAAGGCCCTCTGTATTGCCAGCAACATTGCCAGGTTCGTCTTCATCTCCCTCAGCAGTATTGTCTCCTGGCACATTCCCATTGCTCAATCCTTCATCTTTCTTTAAGTCATGGCCATTGTCACTCTTAACATCACTGTCTTCCTTCACCTTCCCATCACTGTTGCCTTCAATGGCATCATCGTCATCTCCTTCATTCCTAGCAGGCACAGGACTTCCTTCTCTGTCATGTCTGCTGCTGCTCTTGTCTGCCTCCACATCAATGTCACATCAATGTTTTCTCTGCCTTCTTTTGGATCAACATTGTCTTCTTCCTGTTCTTTTCCCCTCATGTCTGCCAAGGTCTTGCAGGAGCTCTGTCCTTGCCACTGCTGCTGGCCTCATGGCTCCTTGTCCTGCAGCTACAGCACAGGCCCAAGAGGAGCAGGACTGCAGCAAGAGCCCAGAACGGCCCTGCTGCAGAGCACCAAGAGCACGGCTCCCCAGCCCTCGTCCTGCTGCTCCGGGCCCTGCTCCAGCTCCTGCAGCAGCCGAGCCATCTCGCGGTGCAGCAGCTCCTGACAATCCTGCACTCGCCGGTGCGTGGCCTCATCCAGCCCATCCCCGGCTGGCGGGGGATACCGCACCAGGCTTTGCACGAGCACGAAGGGCAGTGACAATAAAGCCATGGTCTGCAGGAGGACACGCAGCAGGGGTTCAGTGGGGCCACAATGGAGACGGGCAGCGGGGGCAGGAGCCGCAGGACGTGGCGCAGGAAGGAGAGGCCCCGGCAGCTGCAGGCGGCAAGGCCGCACCGCTGCCCCTCAAGCACCGTGCCCTGAGCAAGGCGCTCCCGCCAGGGGCTGGGCCCGGCTGCAGGGGCAGAACACACGGCCCGGGGCCGGCGCTGCTGCCCCAGCCCTCCTCCAGCCCCGTCTCCTCACTGCGTGTGTGTTCACTGCTCGCCTAGGCTCTGCTGGGGCAGCGGCACCCGCTGGGGCCTTTTATAGCTGCCCCGTGGTGACACGGCCCCTGCGCTGTCACAGCCCCCGAGCTGTCACAGCCCAGCCCTGCCCGCCTTCCCCAGCCCGGGCAGGGAGCTCAGCGTGGCCCTGGGCACCCAGAGCCCCAACAGACACCAAGTGCAGACCCGTCCCTCGGCAGCCTGGGAGCCCCAGAGCTCCCCTTTACAGAGCAGGCACGAGTGCGCTGCCACACAGCCCTTGTCAAATATAAATTGGGTGACATGACCCGTGGATGTTCTCAGTATACAGGTGTAGGCTTTTATTTAATACCAGAGAGGGACATTTTTCTTATTATTGTTTATACTTACTGTTTTTGGGGCAGGATGTCATATAGGCTAATGTTATGTTACAGATTTAGAGAGGAATCTTTCTGAAAGAAATCCAGGTTGCTTGGATGATGCACAGGAAGATTTAATACCATCCTAAAAAAGACCAAATAGGTTAATTACAAAATTTCAGGGTCTTCAATAACCTCTTAGCTCTCAAACTCCATGGTTCAACAATTTGCAAAATTCTGGTACAGCCAGGATTTTGTTCAGAAAGTAGAATGTCTGTCTTTTTCAAATTTGTGCAAAGATGTAGCTCTGTCACTCCCATCATCTTCAAAATTGTTTCCCTTAAACAGAGTTAGCCAATCTCTCTGATAAAGGAACTTCTGTCTCTTCCTGCTGTCTCTTTGTGTATTTATCTTCAAAGGACTGTGAGTATAGGAGAGATGATGCTCAGCCCTTCTTTGGGGAACTCATCTATAAATGGAACTGCAGGAATGGGGAGAGAGGAAAGGGAAACAGGATGCGACTCGAGTACCTGCATGGTGACCACAGATGTCCACTGCTAGACAGACACTGATCATGCCTTCCCATTAGTGCACAAAAAGAGAACAATGTTGGCATTTCTGAAACTGCTCTGAATTGGATTTGCTTAACAGATGTCATTAGTAAAAGTAGTTAAAGAAAGACTTTTGAACCCTCTCCCAAACTGATGCCACTTATCATGTATCTTCCTCACATTCTTCTAGGAAAGGTGTTTTTGATGTTGTCTCATCCTTTTTACAGGGGAGCAAAAATTCTTTGCCGGGTATCATTCTTTCCGTTTTGTTTCCTCTCATCTTCTGAGATTTAATAAAGTGAACATTCAGCAGAACAGTTTTGTATTTTTTTAACACCATTCTTCTTTTATCTAATTGAGGCCCTTCTGTGACCATGAAAAAACAAAGCTTGTTGTGAGCTACATTACACTGTTAAGAGGTTGATAGAGGTCAGTTCTCCAGGGTTATTCTTAGTTCAACTGCTGTGTAAACTGTTGATGTCAGTGATTGGAGGCTGCTCTCCAGGACATTATATATATGATAACTATGTGACAGAAAATGAAACATATATTTGGATCTGATCTCCAAGTTCGGTAGCTTAAAAAAGGATAAAAAATTTTCTGTAAGAAATTTGCTGGTTTTCCCATTCCTAAATGCCTTCACATTTCTATTTAATTTACTGCATATACAAGAGTCTTTCCCCACATGGACAGCAGTGCCCATCCATCTTTAAGCTATGGTATATTTTGAGTCTCAATAATCACTGCCTCCAGAAAGCATTTTTGAAACAAAATAGGCAAAGGCTTTTGCAATCATCCAGTGCTAGGATCTTCACTTTCACATAATCACATCATGTTTTTCCACAAAGGAATCTGAGATAGATTTTTCAGAGAAATAACAAACCATCAAAAATTAATTAAATAACCATCAAGGAAAAAAACACCACTTCCTTATTCAGCACATGTTCCTTGATTTTCATAAGCATTCAGATTTACAGTTGCTGATAGTACCACAAAAGCAGACTTTTTTCTGGTTTTACTTCCTCTTCCAGCAGAGCAAGCACAGCTGCAAAATGCCAGCTCATTTCTAGGCTCTCTTATACATCACCAGTTTACTACATTCCAACCAGTCATAGTTGTGCAACGCTCCATCAGGGTACTGGGATTACCGCAGTGTCCCAGAGAGTTAGTGTGGCTCAAGGAGCTGAAAATTTTAAACTATGTTTTATATGTATTAAAGGATGTATGACATGGAAATAAGCCAGCTGTACTGAAACTTAGACTAACTGCTCTGATGCAACAGTTAAGCATCTTATCAGTTATAAAATGAAATAGGTTTAAAGCGAAAACAATCTAGAGAATGGAATGAGTGGTCAAAGGACCATTTCTGAACATTAAGCAAGTACTCATCCAGTTAAATTTTCAAAAGAATTCCTGGCACCAAAATGTTCTCTGTTTGCATTTTCACCATGTTTAAGGAATGGATCACTCTTAGGGCAAAGAAAATCCCGTGTATTGTATCACCATCTGTTGAAGCTGGGTGGGGTAGTGACCCTTATCTCCGTGGCACATACCATTTGCTAATGGGCCATCTTTAAGACCAGGTGGGGCAATCATCTTTATCTTTTCCACAATCCATCCTCCCTCCAGGAAGATATCATCTGCTGCTGGGCCAATAAGTCCTACTGTGTGACTGATAAAATTATATCATCCCATTGGATGCTCTAGCCAGGAGAAGGAGCCAAGCCTTTCCTACATAAATAAAAAAATGAGACTTTGAACACTGTGCCGGGTTGGTGTTATGTCTACTCCTCTCCCTGCCCCCCTCGCTGTTTGTACGGAGCTGCCTGCCGCCGTTGCCGCTCCTCCCCGGCCCGGGGTGGCCCCAGGCTGCTGCATGGCTGCTTGCTGGCTGCTTGCTGGCTGCTTGCTTGCTGCTTGCAGGCTGCTGGCTTGCTGTGTGGCTGCTGCTGGCTTGCTGCCTCTGGTTTTTTTTTCCCTCCCTTCTTCCTCTCATCTCGAAGATCTGTATCGGCTCCGGACGGGACCTGAACATCACAGACTGCCTCTTCAGTCTGCCAAAGAAGCTTTTGGCCCTTCCCAGCAGCGACTGTCTGAGCTCGTCCATCCTCGCTCACTTTGGTGAAAACGTTTTTTGTCATCTGGGGGTTGTTCTTTCCTGGTGGTAGGAAGTGTTTTTTTCTTGTGTTCGTTAATAAATAGGTTTTTTCCACTTTTACCTCTGAGGAAAATTCTTTCCGAGCCCAGTGGGGGGAGGAATCGTGGTGGATTTATTCTCTGGGGGGCTTCTTTGGAGGTTTTCCCCCAATTTTGTCCTAAATTTGGACAAACACCAAAGCAGGTTTTGTTCCACTGGATTCCAGAGGAAAGCCAGACATTTCCAAATCATCCCTGGACCTTCAGAGGAATACTGCACCCTTCTACAGGAACACTGCTTCAACTGAACCACATCTGTCACTGCAGGAGGATGCAGCCACCATTTAATGGGACTGCTACCACTGTTACAAAAAATCAATAGAGCTCCTGCCAAATGATTATGTATTAGTAAGTTGCAATCTGTTTGCCTGGATGAGAGTCTTGCTCAGCTGAAAAAGCAGAAAGATCAGCAAGGGTGCTTCCAAAGGCCCATCATATTGTTTTTATTTTGCTCATCTGTCTTAAGTTTGCAACTAAATGTGTGTCTGCAGCTAGGCTGATGAGAGAAGAAAAAAAAAAAAAAGAGACTCATGGCAGGGCCGTGACATTCCACAAGAGGAATCACTGGTGTACATTTCATGGACCCCTCTCAACCCTATTAAAGTATTGTAGTCCTGGTTTAAAATAGACACGTATGAAACAACTTTCAGAGACAGTGACTAAAAGGGCTTGTGGATTTTTTTTTTTTTAAAGAAAATTACCCAAATTGTGTTGTTTTAGAGCATTTTAAAATAGACTACATAAAAATTAGCAACTGCAATAAATAAGAGTTTAAAAATTGTTTTGGTATATAAATAATTAGAAACAGAGAAATGTGAAGATATGAATGCATATTTTCATAAAAATATGAAATTCCAGACAAAAAGACACAGTGAACTACAATACAAACGTAAGTAAAGCTGTATTTTAATTAGCTCTTTTTACATTTCTAGAGCTTTTTCCCTTCTGAAGCTGGGATATTCCTTAGGAAAACTGTCACAGCCAAGAGTCTGATAATTAAATTTCCTGAATTCTTCTGGTGTTGGGTGAGCTACCCTGGCTGTCAGATCTGAATGGAGGCAAAGAATGGGATCTACGTCGTCTAACACTTGAGGATGTGTTGACTGGAGCAGGGGGATGAACTGGAGCACCAACTGGTGCTCTAATCCTTTCCCAGGAGGGAGTGGACATGGTAAAAGTACTTAATGGCCTAATACGGGAGGAATCATCCAGCCATGAAAGAGTTTCTATTCTGCTTGGCATAACTGGGACATATGTGGTCAGTGTTTGTCGTGGCAAATGGTAAGTCCTGTCACTCCTGCCACTGGGGATGGGGCTACTAATCTCACTAGGTCGGCAATATACCCAAGAAGAGTCATATGAGTCAGAGCCGCTGACTCTGTAGCGCATCGGATCAGCGGATGGGAGAGTTGTAGATCGCAGTGGCTGGAAGTATTGGCTGTAACTCTGGTCAAACTCACTTTCTGACCTGTCAGGAAAAACTTCAGCACTAAGCCCTCTCCAACTAGCTGGAATTAAAAAACAAACAAATCAAGAGAGTATCTTCATTTGCTGTTAAATTCTTTTCACACAGACACATTTGTGAAGTGCTTATAACTATTTCCTTCTTAAGTGCTTATTTGAAACACACAGCACGTGATTATAGATATTAATATTTATTATACAAAGGACATTAGCACAAGTATCCTGCCCTAGGAACTGTTGGAAAACAACAGCACTTTATTTGAAGTGCTACAAATACGTACCGACATCTTTTACTCTACATGTTTATAACAGCTAGGGTGTATTTTTTAATCCAGTAAACTAACTAATTTTACAAGAGCCATGACAAAAATTTTCATGTCCCTTTTCTTTTCTGAAAAATGTCTCAGATCATTTCTGTTAGCACAAATTTCATTATTCCATTACCTTTATACATAACTGTTGTTACTTGCCTAGAGAAACTGTGCAGCATGATGGAGGATGCTGGCTCCGAATCCACATCTAAGTGACTGTAACTGCTTGAAAAGCAGACTTACCATCAGGAGCAGGATCACGAGATATTCTGATTTCTTGGGGTACAAAGCGAAGCGGAAAATATTCTGCCAGAGAAAATAAATTTACTTCAGAGAATCTAAATATTAAACCCAAGGAAATGGAAAGAACTGAAATAGTTATGGTTGGAAGGGAAGGTTATGTTAGTTCCAGACACAATATATGTTCTGTAGAATGGCACACCAGAGGTTGTGTCCGTTCCAGGCAAAGTGTACATTCTGTAGAGTGTCCCACCAGAGGGTATGTCACTTCCTGACAAAACGTAGGTTCTGTTTCCAGGGTGTCCCGAGCGTACTGGAATAGAAGAATAAAAAGCAAATCAAAAAAGAATCTACATTTGCTGTTAAATACCTCTCACAAAGACACATATGTGAAGTACTTATAATGGTTTGCTTCTTCTCTTAAATGCTTATTTGAAGAACACGACACCTGGTTATAGATATTAATCTTTATTGGACAAATGACATTAGCACAAGTATCCTGCCCTAGGAAGTGCTGGAAAACAACAGCACTTTATTTGAAGCACTACAAATATGTACTGACATAGTTTACTTTTCATCATTATAATTGCTAGGGTGTATTTTTTTAATTCAGTAAACAAACTAATTTTACAGTCAACATGACAAAAATTTTCATGCCTGTGTTAGCGTTCACCACCCCCTTTCTTTTCTGAAAAATGTCTCAGAACATATCTGTTAGCACAATTTGTTTTACTCAATTATCTTTACACATATCTGTTGTTGTTACTTGCCTGGAGTAACTGCGCATCATGAAGAGAGATGCTTGCTCTGAACCCACATCTAAGTGACTCTAACTGCTTGAAAAGCAGACTTACCATCGGAAGCAGGACCACGAGATGTACTGATTCCTTGGGGTACGAAGAAATTCTGAAAAGATTCTGCCAGAGAAAGTAAATTAACTTCAGATAATGTAAATATTAAAACCAAGGAAAGGCACAGAACTGAAATAGTTATGGTTGGAAGGGAAGGTTATGTTGGTTCTGATACCGAAATAATGAGAAAAAAGACTAATGTAGATATAGTAGTAGTCATGCTAAGGCTTAGAAAACTGCAGTTCTCGGACAGGCCCTGGGAACCAGCCCTGGGAATGAGCTGGGGACTGTGAAAGCAATAATTAAAGATAATTAAAGAATCTAGTAGAGCATATAGGACATCTAGAAACTTTCAAGATAAGGCTAAAGTATAATAATAAATAAAGGGTTCTGGTGATGGGAAAACATGCAAGGGGGATTAAGGGGGGGGGTAGCCTGTAGTTTTGAATAGACAAGCATGCAGAATTTATAAGTTTTAGGAATGATACCTACAAGATTTATGTATCTGTATTGTCTTGAAGAATGTGTAACTCTGCACGTAGACTACTTTGTAAAAAAGGTATAAAAACCTGACGAAAAAGGGAACTGTGGGATCCTGACTTTGGATGCTAGACCGCAGGTTCCCCGGGCCCTGAATAAAGCACCGCATAAACTAACTCTGTTAGTTTGTGTTCTTTTTGGGGCATCGGGCAACAGTTTTCTGGCGACCCAGATGGGACTCCGGAGGCAGCAGGGGCGGTTCGTGGGCTGATCCACTCCACGCCGGCACCAGGTGATTTCTGGGGAGGACATCAACCCGTGCCCGACCCCGCGCCTGACGGACGACCAGGAGGTAAGCCCGAAGGTGCTTTATTCCTTTTATCGAGGGAAAGGGGGGCCTGCCGATTAAGTGGGAACGGCGTTTCCGCACGGGGGTCACAGACGTCTTTAAGGTTGTGGAAAAGCCTAGGCGCTGACCGTCAGACGCAGCAGTGACTGCGCAGGTTCAGCGCTTGCCACTTGCAGAGACGAGAAAGGCAAGGTTTGTGGAAAGGGTGTCAGTGTTGTGTGTGGTGTGTATCGTATAAAAAAAAAAAAAAAAAAAAAAAAAAAAGTGTAATGATGCCTTTAAAAACGTTTAAAACTTTAGCAAGTTCCGGGGTGGAAATCCCGGACGATTCACCTTTGGGCTGTATATTACAACATTGGAATGTGGGGAATTTTGGTCAAGAATTAAGTAAAAAGAAGTTGATTGATTTTTGTAATCATGTATGGCCTTTATATGAACCCGATTGTATGCAATGGCCTAGGAACGGTACACTGAATCCTGACATTATTACACCTTTGATGCATTTCCTCCAAAGTAATGGAAAATGGGATGAAATACCGTATCTAGACCTTTTTTATTATTTGAAAGATAAACCGGAGTGGCAAAAGGAGTGTGGGATCATGGTTTTGAAAACATTAAAACTGAATTGTGAAGGATGTAAGGGGTGGCAAAAAGAGAAGGAATGCTCGGTTAAGTTTTCAGAACCTGAAGAGGATGTTTCTTTGCTAATAGCCCCTAGTGCCCCTCCGATGGAAGAACGTGGAGAAAGTATGCTAGAGGTAGAAAGGGAGGATCAAGAAGCAAAAATAGAAACCACAGATATACCACGAACCCCCTTATGCGAAAGAACTCGGAGAGGGCGGTGGGAGGTAGAAAGGAAGAAAAAGGAGGGAGGTGCTCATTTAATGGTGCCGCTGCGTGAAGCAGTCAGGCCGCAGGGGGAACGGGTCATAGTGAAAGTTCCCTTTTCTCCGAATGATTTACTAATTTGGAAACAATCAGCAGGGGCGTATCGGGAAGATCCTGAACGAACTGCGCGGGTGGTAAAAATGGTAATTAAGACTCAGAACCCGGATTGGAATGATTTACAAGTTTTGTTAGACACAATAATGGATTCTACTGAAAAGGAAATGGTGTTTAAAGCCATGACAGAGAAAGCACGGGAAATGATTAGGTTGCGGCTTGCGGATGGTACAGTAAATGACTTAGTGCCTAGGGAAGATCCGGAGTGGGATCCCAACTCGACGGGCGGGTCTCGGAGACTTAAAGCTGTCCTGGGTTGGTGTTTTGTCTGCTCCTCTTCCGCTCCCACACCTCGCTGTCTGCATGGATCTGCCGCCGGTGCCCTTTCTCCCCCCCTGGGGGGGTGGTGCCCCAGGGCTGTGCTTGCTTGGCTTGCCCTGCTGCCCCGGCTGCTGCTGCTGCTTGCTGTTGTTCAGGGCCCCAGTGGAAATCGTTCTTCTTGCGAGTGACCTGGTAAAGAGGGCTTACAATCTGGCTGTACTCAGGGATGTGCATTCTCCAAAAGCCTATGGCACCTAGGAAAGCTTGGGTCTCTTTCTTGTTGGTAGGTGGGGACATAGCTGTAATTTTGTTAATGACATCAGTAGGAATCTGACGCCGTCCATCTTGCCACTTCACTCCCAGGAACCGGATCTCACGTGCAGGTCCCTTAACCTTACTCTTCTTGATGGCGAAGCCGGCTTCCAGGAGAATTTGGATAATTTTCTCTCCTTTCTCAAACACTTCTGCTGCTGTGTTCCCCCATACGATGATGTCATCAATATATTGTAGATGTTCCGGAGCCTTACCCTTTTCCAGTGCAGCCTGGATCAGTCCATGACAGATGGTGGGACTGTGTTTCCACCCCTGGGGCAGTCGGTTCCAGGTGTACTGTACGCCCCTCCAGGTGAAAGCAAACTGAGGTCTGCACTTTGCAGCCAGAGGAATGGAGAAAAACACATTGGCGATGTCAATGGTGGCATACCACCTTGCTGCCTTGGACTCCAACTCATACTGCAGCTCCAGCATGTCCGGCACGGCAGCGCTCAGCGGTGGAGTCACTTCATTCAAGGCACGATAGGCCACAGTCAGTCTCCATTCTCCATTAGATTTTCGCACAGGCCAGATGGGACTGTTGAAGGGTGAGTGGGTTTTGCTCACCACCCCTTGGCTCTCCAGCTCACGGATCATCTTGTGAATGGGGATCACAGCATCTCGAGTCGTCCTATATTGCCGGCGATGTACTATTGAAGTGGCAATTGGCACTCGTTGCTCTTCTCCTTTCAGAAGTCCTACTGTAATGGGATTCTCAGCTAGTCCAGGCAGGGTGTTCAATTGCCGGATGTGTTCTGCCATTACAGCCGCTATCCCGAATGCCCACTTAAGGCCTTTTGGATGCTTAAAATACCCACTCTGAAGGTAATCTAGGCCCAAAATGCATGGGGCCTCTGGACCAGTCACAACAAGATGTTTCTTCCATTCCCTTCCAGTTAAACTCACTTCAGCTTCCACCAGTGCGGGGGACTCCTGGACTCTTTGTATCAGGGTGGACGCGAGGGACAAGACTCAGACGCTCTGTAAATGCTAAAAGCTACAGTTGCAGTTTATTATAAGGGAGTCTGCAAGGAGCTGCCCGGCACAGCCACGTGCAGATTAAAGAGATAAAAAGGGGGAGAGAAAGAGAGAAGAAGGAGGGTATAGAGAGAGAGTAAAGAAGGTAAAGAGGGGAAGAGAAGAGGAAAAGAAAAGAGAGAAGAGAGGAAGAAGAGAAGAAGAGTAATGGGATAAAAGGGTATTGGGGTAAAGGGAGAGGGAGAAGAGCAAGGAGTAAAGATAGGAAGAGAAAGAGAGAAGAGAAGAGAAGAGGAGAGGAGAGGAGAGGAGAGGAGAGGAGAGGAGAGGAGAGGAGAGGAGAGGAGAGGAGAGGAGAGGAGAGGAGAGGAGAGGAGAGGAGAGGAGAGGAGAGGAGAGGAGAGGAGAGGAGAGGAGAGGAGAGGAGAGGAGAGGAGAGGAGAGGAGAGGAGAGGAGAGGAGAGGAGAGGAGAGGAGAGGAGAGGAGAGGAGAGGAGAGGAGAGGAGAGGAGAGGAGAGGAGAGGAGAGGAGAAAAGAGAAGAGAAGAGAAGAGAAGAGAAGAGAAGAGAAGAGAAGAGAAGAGAAGAGAAGAGAAGAGAAGAGAAGAGAAGAGAAGAGAAGAGAAGAGAAGAGAAGAGAAGAGAAGAGAAGAGAAGAGAAGAGAAGAGAAGAGAGAAGAGAGAAGAGAAGAGAAGAGAAGAGAAGAGAAGAGAAGAGAAGAGAAGAGAAGAGAAGAGAAGAGAGACTTCCCGTTTGTAACACAATAAATCCACTTCCAACATGAATATTCTAATCCCTAAGAACCAATCTAATACAAAATACTAATTCTATAGCATTTACATACAGCCTATAGGAAATCTTACATTAGCATAGCAAGTGACATTCTAAACTCTAAGATCTAATCTTTGGGTGCGGGTCAGTCTTTTGTGTCTTTTGGTCTTGCCCTCTGGCCAAAAGCATTGTTTAGTTAAGAGTGGATTAGCTTCGCTGAGCCATCCTATTGTATACCTGGTTATTTAGTAACTAGGGCTTGGTATCTCAAACGTGGCTTTCATTTCAATTTCATCCATGGTTTCTAAATTCCCAGAATCTGAGCATTCATATTTGCAAGATTCCTCAGTTTC